>NC_056032.1:10320835-10620835 GCF_004379255.2 Salvia splendens
AAGTCTCCACCATCAACTAGTCCATCGGTTGTCGGCGGCTCTCCCTCATCTCACTTTCTTCGCAGGCATGGCCATGCCCCGAACACATCTCACGGATCCCAATAATGTACTGCCATTGTTTTCTCCAAAAAAAGAAGTTATAACTTGTTAGAAGAAACACTATGTGAAAATAATGGAGGATAACATACCTCTAAAATAAATATATGTAGGTGAAGAGACTGATGAATGCATGAGCGAAACATTGGCCTTGTCTCTATGTATGTCGAAGCACATGAGCCAAAAATTTGAAAAAATAATTCAATATTTTTAAGTAAAAGGGAATTTATACATTATTTTCGATTTAGTGAGTTCGTTCACGTCAATTGCTATTTATAGAGTTTTGTTGAGATGAGTAATTAATTTGGCTTACAAAACCTTTTCATTTCCAAAACTTTTTCACTTCTATTTCTAATTATCTTGAATTAAAAAAAAGACAATATTTAGTTTCACCACATGAGTTTTCCATTGTGTGCAATTTTGAAATTTAAGTAAAGTAATTTTGATATAGTTACGATCCACGATGTGAATGTGTATGAAAGGTTTTGTGAGATAATTAGATGCCATTAATCGTCTTTTAAACAATTTAGTAGCCCAACGTTTTGACTGCTTTCAGAATTCAAGAATTATACTCCTCGTGAGAGTAATGACATATGCCTTTAAAGTATGGCTATGATAATCACTCACATATTGCATATATCAACCACATTTTTATTTAAATAGCTTTGCACGTCTACATTTATATTACATTAATAGTTATTACATTCATCACAAATATATAAAGAAGTGTATCAGCATTAGTTTTCTAAAACTTTTCTTCTTCCATACTCCCTTCAATTATCATAAAATCGATAAAAAGAACTTTTCAATTTATAATATTATTAAATTATTCATAATGACATTTTTGTTAATATCTCCAAAACTCCCCTTTTATATATACTAATATTACACCCGTGCTATGCACGGACTAAAGTAATTTTAAAATACTAATTTTAGAATGTAATTAATTAACTAAAATATTAATTTTAGAATGCAAATAATTTTAAAATTATTTGTTATAAATTAAATTAATAATAAATGAGTTACAAATTATTTGACCTTTCACGTTATAATCTATTAGTAATAAAAAAATAATTTGAATCAATTGATTTTGTATTGCTGCCGTCGGTTTGTGTACAATTGCACCATAATGATGGAAACTTATTTTCTCTAATTAATATGCAATCAATTGTAGTAAAAGAATTCTAAATGGAGGTGTACATTTATTATTTTCTTGTAAATTACATTTATACATATATATATATGAAACTGCCATTATTAAAGATTCAAATTCATTAATAAATCACAATTTTAATTATCACCAAGATGAATGCACACAACACAAACAAAACTAAGCAATTAATTCAGCATAGAGACAACACAAACAATAACCAATTTGAAACTGATACACAATAACGGATTTGAAACTGATACATTTAATTATGTGAAAATATGAATTAACCGTTTTGCATTTAAAATTGAAAAATGAATCATTTAAACTCTCTATATATTACTCCATTTTTTTTAGTAAAACAGTTGTTTTTAGTTTAAGTTTTAATATAGCCCGCTTAGTAAAAACAAACAAAGGAAGTTAGGATTCAGCTAAAATATAAATACATGAAAAATAATATTGTACATTATTTTTGTAAAATGGAAAAATGACTCTGACCGTGAGACTAAAAAATAAGCAAATTTACATCACACAAAAAAAAACTAAAGAATTGTATAATTACCACTTCTCCTAATGTGATTTAAGATATTGTTTATCAAAAGCTATAATTTAAGATTGCACTGGTGAGACACTTCCTAGCTGAGCTTCATTTCATTGCAATATAGTGACCCTATACAATAAAAACCCAAACCTTGAAACCTAAATCCTAAACCCTTAACTTTAAAATATACTCATCATGACCAACAAATGAGCCAAATATCAATAAAATTCTCCCTCGATCCCAGCCCAATTTTACTTTGTTAATCACTTATTCTATTTTGGGGGTTTTAGATCTGTAACATTTGTAATTGTGTTCAATAATAGGAACATAAATAAACAAAAATAATAATAAATCAATATATAAAATAATAAATTTGCACCAAGAATCACTTTACAGTTGATATTCATCATCCTCAATATTTATTTTTTCGTCCAACTATTCCCGTCAATATACAACGATTACCAACCCATTCCGACTCGCGACACAACAACGAATTAGCCGAAGCTATAACTCCCAATAAACACACGAACAATGCTGATTGTCCTACCTAAAGTCCATCTTCACCATCTGATAAATTAGAAAAACAAAGGCAAAAGTTTAATATCAAAAATAAAGAACAATTCACAATCACAAAACAAGTAATCACAAAACAACTGAAAGCGAATTGAGGATACAAAACAAACATTATTAACACATAAACCACAAAAAGGAATCATAAAATAGAAAACTGACTTCATTATAATAATATAGATGAAGAAGGGGAAGAATACCAAGTGAGTAAATTTCAGCAGAAATTTCAACGAAGAATGTAATGACAAAAAATGTAGGAACGGGTGGATTATAACATAACAAATTCCATGTATTTATATTAAAAAAAAAATACGAAAGTCTTCCTAAACTTTTCACTTTTCCCATTTAGAATACGAATAAAATAAAAACTTTTTAACTTCCCTAATATCGAAATTTGTAAATATCAAAACCTACAAAAATGTTATTAATATTGGGTCCAATTAATTATACAACATAAGTTAAGTTATATATTTATGAGTAAATAACGGTTACATCTCTCTATGCATAACAACATTTGATAGAATTTTATGATTGTACATTAAATTTTAAAATTCATGATTATACATTAAATGTAAAATTGGCATTTTCTAATTTTTTTTCCTAACGTTTGAGTGTTTTAGTTATGGTAAAACTAATTATCTAAATTAGTTTATTAGAATTTACCTTTATTTATATATTTATTGTGTATGTTGATTTAATCCATTATGAAGTAGAAATCTCATAGCAATTTGCCTATATTTTATGTAACAACAATTATATGGAGTATCTATCATAGAGGTTAATGGTATATATCTCATTCAAAATATGAAGTTTATCGCCGTTAACTATAGTTAAATCCTTGAGCCCATAATATAAATATTCATGGCAGCCAATTAAAACTGTCGGCCGTTTCATCATCAATTTCATGAACAGAGACATTTATTCCCAAATTTCTCATGAAACATTAAAATTGACGCCATTAATAGCAAATTTTTAATAGAACTACGTTTCATCAATTTTAATGAAAAAGGACATTTCAAAATTTATAAATATTCAAATTCATGCCCAAAACTTGTAATTATTCAAAATTAAGGCCAAAACTTGTATGTTTCTCTTTTTTTTTTGCATGTGCATGTCTAGATTATAATTTTAAGCTTAAATCAGTTTTACATAAATTATAGTTTTTTTTATCTTGATTCAGAGTCTTTATTTTCCAGTATTAATAATATTCAATGGAAGGTGTGAAATGATTCAAAGCATGGGAAGACCAGGTCTATATTATAGTTTTTATTCTTAAATGTCTACATTATAGTATCTAAATTATATATTTAAACTTAAATGGTAATTCCATAAATACCCCCAAAACTTCCCTTTTATATATGTATAGACTAGTATCAAACCGCACGACCCAATTAATTTTCTATCTACACTATTTTAAAATTGTGAATTCACTTTATGAAATGAGAAATAACATTATTATATTAAGTTCTAAACTCTCAAATGAACAGTAACAATTTATTAAATCAATAAAAACTCTTCTAATTAAATAAGTTTAGAAACTAATTGTATTAGAAGTTAGAACACTTTTCGTCCTCTATAGATGTTGCGGCTCCGAGTTAAAATATCTTGTATTACATGTTTCAATTTATTTATTTACTATTATTTAAGAAAATTCTATATTTTTAATGCATAAATTTTTGTGTAGTAAATATAAATACGATTTAATACTATATTTCGAGTTTGTATATTTCAAAGTGAATTTTTTTACCAAAATTCACTAATTAATTATGGCTAGTTAGTGTTGCTGACATCACTTATCACCTCGAACATTAGCAAATCCAACGGTTAGTTTAGTGAGATAGTTGTTGCAACAGTCTACCAACTAATCCACACATTTTTTTGTTGATGCTAGTCCTCATCTTTTAACAATATGTAAACAAAGAAGTTTTTTAATGCTTGATTGGATTAATTAAAATTCAATTTACCCTAGTTGAACCCTCGTGCGAGGAAGATAATATTGGGTAGATTAGTAATTTTTTTGGGTAATTACCAAGGGTATCCATCGGCGGGTTCAATAACTATTTCTCATGCTGATTTGTAGGCATTTCAATGGGTGGAACAGCTGGTCGAAGAATTTAAAGCTACTTCATACCCAAAGGTAGAGATCGATTATGTGCGCTATCATTTCAACATTTATTCAAAATTATCATATCATATTATAATAGTAAAAATGTCTCGCTTTTATTATATTTTGGTTAAATATTATCTCACTCCATGCAATTATATCCCGTCATTTTTTAAGTTTTATCTGAAAAAAATGTTCAAGATAGTAACATTTTTAATCCATAAAAGATGAGTAAAAGTTTTTGACGATTATATATGGATGAGTAATTTTCTAATAAAACGTTAAAACGATGTTATGAAATCAATAATTTACCCATTTTGATACTTTAAGAATGCCATATAAGCCTATGATATTCCAAGTCATCTTTTATCTTTACCACAAGGTAAAAAAGTTCATTACAAAATTTAAGATAAAAATCAAAATTCTTTTACTATTGATCTTCTCTCAATTCCACTATTTTTAAAACAAAAAGAGAAAGGGCAGCAACATAAAAAAAAAACAAAAAAGAAAACCACCCCCAAAACCCCAACACCAAATCTCAACCGTCAAAATAGCATATAGAAAGAAATGGTCCTTCCCTAATTTGATCACGAAACTAATTTGGTACGATTTCAGGAAATGTTCCTTGAATCCTAAGGCTCTTCTCTGCATGATAAAAAAAGCTAACAATTAATGATTTTAGATAAATAATTAAAGTATACTCTATATATAATAAGATAAAATGATAAAACACATACCATAGAGTCATGGAAAATACATTTCATGCTCTCAAGCTCACAACATTTGATTTGTTGTCTAGGTTTGGTCATTTCATAAATGCACACACCGAACTTTGATAACTAATGAAATTATGGTATATTATAGGTCATTGAGAAAGGTGAATTCTATGGCTTAATTTTCGCTTGCTTGTAAGATCACAATGTTAGCAACATACACGCAAAAAGAATCATAAAATAGATGAATTCAAATATACTATTATTGGTAAAGAGTAAGAATCATGAAAACAAATTTTCTTTTTTTCAAAAAATCCTTTCATGCAATGGGAGAGAAGAGGATGAAAAAGTGGGTTATAAGTTAGCAAATGGTACACATATTTATAAACGAAAAGTATTAGTGTCTGATAAACCCACCAAGTACCAACCATAAATTTGCATTGAATGATTGCGAGGTGGCTACATTGAACCGTCTCATAATACTTTAAATGGATACCTTAATTTTCTATGTATAATGCGCTAATGATAAATGGTGACACAGCATCTACAGTGGGACGGATGTCCCGGCGGACATCTCGACGGACTTCCCAAAAATACCTCTTGCCACGTTATAAGGACATCCCACTGCACTGTCACGTCATAAGGACATCACTGCACAATGACGGACATCCCCAAGGACATCCCGACGGATATCCACAATAATAAAAATTCACAAATTCACCAAACTAAACAATTTACGGAATTAAATAATTTACGGAATTAAAATTTCGAAACGAATACGGACGGAGAAAGTGCAATGATAATTTCATTAAATAAAAAAATAAAAAAAGTACATTTCAACAAAAAAAAGTCTAAACAAATTACATTCCAAATATCAAGGAAGACCCCTCCGTGTTCATAGCTCTTCAATTATATCGTTCTGGAGTTGAATATGGGCTTGTCGTTGGCGCATGTCGGCAAATGCACAGACTCGATCGGCCTCTTCATGGGGTATCCACATACGTACATTGGCGGTGGCCACGCCGTGGCTTGGACCGGCAACATCAAAATCATCATTGGCCCAAATCAGTCAGTGCTGGACCTTCATCTTCGACAATCATGTTGTGCATGATAATACATGCGTACAATCTATGCTGCCCAACATTCCTGGAAACCCGTACTGACTCCCGTGCATATCCATCAGAGCCTGACAATCTTCGGGGGTAGGCTTTCGAAGATACCTATCCCCGAATATCTCCCTAACGCCCTCACAAAAATACTTCAGACAATCGCGGGCAGTCGTCTCGCCGATGTGGAGGTACTCATTGAACATGTCGGCCGCACCTCCGTATGCCAGCTGCCTGATTGCAGTGCACTTCTGTATGGGCGTGTGGCCGAGTTTACCAACCGCATCCTCCCTGTCACGACCGCCCAAGGATAGTAAAGACGGGGAAATCGTGACTAGGGAAGGGACTAAGGAGCGGGGAAGAAGAAGGGGAAAACAATGAAAGACAACATTTTAAACAAAGCTTCAAAAGAAATATTTTAATCTATTAAACAATTAAGCAGCGGGTTAATATCTCAAGGTAATTAATGTCATAAAGTAGTGTAGAGCAAAACGAAAGACTTTATCAAGAACGATTCGAAACAAGGCAGCGGAATAAAGGTGTCTAGAGAGTCATAGGGAGACACCTATGTATGAAGACACGACGTATCCGGAATTTCTTAAGGCTCGACTCAACATCCGCCGCAACATTTCCGCTCAACCTGCATATAAAAAAAAATATGCAGGGCTGAGTACTTGACATACTCAGTGGACACACGCCAAAATATTTGATAAAAGTTATGTCATTCATACCATAGTGAACTCGAGTTTTAACATTTTAGAAAAGAATATCATCGAGTATCACAAAACATTTCGTAGACTGGCCAGTCAATACAATCTCCCCACTTTCTCATCAATTAATCAATCAATCACATCTTCTTACCATAGTGCGACGAAAGTGTGGCCACACTATTCGCCCACGAGACCGGCTGACTAGCAAGGACGGCTCCCGATCCCACCTGTGTACACAGCCTGATAGGGTTTGCGGCCATACTCAGACCCGAATTCGTTTCACACATAGCCCTATAGCCTAACGGAGCAAGCTCAAACGAACTAGGCATCAGGCAACAATCTCAACATCAAAACAATCACAGCCCTATAGCCTAACGGAGTAAGCTCAAACGAACTAGGCATCAGGCAACAATCTCAACATCGAAAACAATCATGGCATGACACACACTTTAAACCACCATTATATCTCCAATATCATAATTTTTGAAATCGTAAAAGAGTTTTTGTAAAGAAAGTCCACAGTAAAATTTTAATTCGAAAGCCAACCTCGATTGCTTACAAACACGGTTCACAACTTTATTGAAATTCTTGCTCTTCGTACCCACGTACGCACAACAACCCTTATCAACATCATAACCACATAATACAACACAATCAGTTTTCTATCAACACATTACTCATGCATGCCCTATCGTTCCTTTCATCGTTTTCTCATATTGCCCATCCCAACGTTCACCATCATAAACGATACGAACCCTTTGGCATACATCAACGTGCAATGCATAATCACATCATAGGATAAGTTCTTACTCACACATGTATCATGCATTTCATTCAAAACTTGCCAACAAGACTATTTCAATCAAGACATGAATCTGGCAGAACAGCGCAGTAGTTTTGTAAAAATCATAACATCCATCCGATATCAGTTGAAGCTAAAATTTGGTCACCACACATTAGACACATCAAGGTTCATCCAGTTAAAAATCCACACCAAAATCACATCTTTAGGTCGGTCAAAAATAAAAATGAAACTCACTGGACGAGAATACAAATTCTGACAGGACTGTGCAGTTCAATTGAAAAATTCGTTAAAAATTCATCATTCGTCAAAAGAGGCTAAAATTTGACACAACACATAAGACACTTAAACTTCCACTCAGTTAAAAATTAGTGCCAAAATAAGATCGTTTGGTCGGCCAAATACTCGTCGGAACCTACTGTCCGAACACCACAGTTTTCATGCTCAACATTTACAAACTAGGGTTTGTCTATCATTCATCCACACACGCATATTCATGCTTTCAACACATATTCACGCTTCAAAAACGACATCACAACCATGTTCTCCTATTTACACATAGCATTCACCAATGAATCATCCACAAACTTACACACACACATACGTACACGCACATACACATACTTTCTCATGCAAACATCCTTCCCAACCGATTAATTTTTAGATCTACGATTTCTACACTCACTATATGCATGAGGGGATCAAGAAACATGGATTCAATGGTAAGAATGAGAAAGATGAATCAAAGTATACCTTTCTCTTGAAAAGCAATCGGTAGGAATGACGAATGATGCGATTCTTCGATGAATCTTGAATTTCCAACTCCACAATGATGCAAGAACAAGGAATTGGTGAAGGATTGGTGGAGAAGGAGAGGATGAGAGAGACGTGTGGTATGGAGAGAAGATGGAGGCGAAATTATGAGGGCTAGGGTTAGGCTTCTTTTAATTTATAGTCTAGGATAAATCCCACAATAAAGCAACTAAAATTGTGGAAGAATAAAATAGAGGTCAATGAATAAATCCCACAATTAAAAGAAAAATAGGCGTGTAGTATGTGGGGGAGTAATTTTTGAAAATTGATATTTAATTAGCATAGATATTTATTTGGTATTTACTTGGAGAGAAAGATACTCACAAAATAGGTAAAAATATATTGCGTATCTCATAAATAAGGTAACAAAATAATTCAAGCATCTCCAAGTGGGGAAATAAAAAGGGGCGTGTATAATGGGAAAAATCAAGGAAAATACTTAAATCCTCAAATCAAATAGGAATAGGATTTAAATTTGGTAATTTCTTGTAGGAAAAGACTCCCACAAAATAGGTAACAAATAAATTAATCCCACAAGTAATTGAAAGGCATATGGGCGAAAATAATGAGGTCTCAAAGAAGGAAAGAGTCAAATCTTAATTAACATAGGATATGAAGAGATTTGGCAAGATATGGTAAGATTTAATTGGACTTTAATATTAGGAAAGAGATAAACAAGATACCAATAAAATCTACAAAAATAATTCCCTATCCTAATTAATAGGAGATTTCAAAAATCTCAAGGGATGGCCAAGGGGTCGAAAATCATGTAGAATAGCATACGTATTATTTCAAATAAAATGGCTAGAATGATTATGCATTATCCCATTTAATTTAATTTACACATTGGAAGCTTAATCACATTAACTCACATAACTCACAACAACTAATTTTACATAATTAACTCAAACACATAGAGACTCAATTTCCATAAAAGAAATTCTCATTCAACATCCACATTAATTAAAATAAAATAAGCCACCAAATAAAAATAATAAAAAAAGTCACAATTTTCTGGGGTGCTACATCCTTCCCTCTTAACAGAAATTTCGTCCCGAAATTTGGTCGTCTCACAAAAACAACTCGGGGTACTTTTCTTTCATCCTATCTTCTAACTCCCACGTGGCTTCCTATGTTCGCATGCTTATGTCGCAGTACTTTCACACATAACACATACTTATGACATCATGTACTTCATGCTCATGTTTCAACATAATAATACCATCACATTATCATATTCACACATAACTTTCATACACATGCGTACTCTTGCAAACACATTCTTATCATCTCATCATCGATTTCATATCCTTTCAACAACTTAAAACATACCTCATTTTTCGGTTGAACGTGATGCTTCGAATGTTGAGCCTTCATGACACATTTAGTCTAGGGGTACTAATCTAGACTTAATCTGAAAGAAAACTCTCGGACCAGAGCGAAAGAACGAAGCTCTGATACCACTTTGTCACGACCGCCCTCACTAAGGATAGTAAAGACGGGGAAATCGTGACAAGGGAAGGGACTAAGGAGCGGGGAAGAAGAAGGGGAAAACAATGAAAGACAACATCTTAAACAAAGCTTCAAAAGAAAAGTTTTAATCGATTAAACAATTAAGCAGCGGGTTAATATCTCAAGGTAATTAATGTCATAAAGTAGTGTAGAGCAAAACGAAAGACTTTATCAAGAACGATTCGAAACAAGGCAGAGGAATAAAGGTGTCTAGAGATAAATAGGGAGACGCTTATGTATGAAGACACGACGCATCCGTAATTTCTTAAGGCTCGACTCAACATCCGCCGCAACATCACCGCTCAACCTGCACATAAAGAAAACATATGTAGGGCTGAGTACTTGACATACTCAGTGGACACACGCCAAAATATTTGATAAAAGTTATGTCATCCATACCATAGTGAACTCGAGTTTTAACATTTTAGAAAAGAATATCATCGAGTATCACAAAACATTTTCGTAGACTGGCCAGTCAAAACAATCTCCCCACTTTCTCATCAATCAATCAATCAATCACATCCTCTTACCATAGTGCGACGAAAGTGTGGCCACACTATTCGCCCACGAGACCGGCCGATTAGCAAGGACGGCTCCCGATCCCACCTGTGTACACAGCCTGATAGGGTTTGCGGCCATACTCAGACCCGAATTCGTTTCACACATAGCCCTATAGCCTAACGGAGTAAGATCAAACGAACTAGGCATCAGGCAACAATCTCAACATCAAAACAATTACAGCCTATAGCCTAACGGAGTAAGATCAAACGAACTAGGCATCAGGCAACAATCTCAACATCGAAAACAATCATGGCATGACATACACTTTAAACCACCATTATATCTCTAATATCATAATTTTTGAAATCGTAAAAGAGTTTTAGTAAAGAAAGTCCACAGTAAAATTTTTGTTCGAAAGCCCACCTCGATTGCTTACAAACACGGTTCACAACTTTATTGAAATCCTTGCTCTTCGTACCCACGTACGCACAACAACCCTTATCAACGTCATAACCACATAATACAACACAATCAGTTTTCTATCAACACAATACTCATGCATGCCCTATCGTTCCTTTCATCGTTTTCTCATATTGCCCATCCCAACGTTCACCATCATAAACGATACGAACCCTTTGGCATACATCAACGTGCAACGCATAATCACATCATAGGATAAGTTCTTACTCACACATGTATCATGCATTTCATTCAAAACTTGCCAACAAGACTATTTCAATCAAGACATGAATCTGGCAGAACAACGTAGTCGTTTCGATATCATTTGAAGCTAAAATTTGGTCACCACACATTAGACACATCAAGGTTCATTCAGTTAAAAATCCACACCAAAATCACATCTTTAGGTCGGTCAAAAATTAAAACGAAACTCACTGGACGAGAATACAAATTTTGACAGGACTGCGCAGTTCAATTAAAAAATTCGTTATAAAATCATCTTTTGTCAAAAGAGGCTGAAATTTTGACACAACACAGAAGACACTTAAAATTCCACTCAGTTAAAAATTCGTTCCACAATAAGATCGTTTGGTCGGCAAAACACTCGTCGGAACCTACTGTCCGAACACCACAGTTTTCATGCTCAACATTTACAAACTAGGGTTTGTCTATCATTCATCCGCACACACACATATTCATGCTTTCAACACATTCACGCTTCAAAAACGACATCACAACCATGTCCTCCTATTATACATAGCATTCACCAATGAATCATCCACAAACTCTCACACACACATACATACACGCACATACACATACTTTCTCATGCAAACATCCTTCCGAACCGATTAATTTTTAGATAAACGATTTCCACACTCACTATATGCATGAGGGGATCAAGAAACATGGATTCAATGGTAAGAAGGAGAAAGATGAATCAAAGTATACCTTTCTCTTGAAAAACAATCGGTAGGAATGACGAATGGTGCGATTCTTCGATGAATCTTGAGTTTCCAACTCCACAATGATGCAAGAACAAGGAATTGGTGAAGGATTGGTGGAGAAGGAGAGGAAGAGAGAGATGTGTGGTATGGAGAGAAGATGGAGGCGAAAATAAGAGGGCTAGGGTTAGGCTTCTTTTAATTTATAGTCTAAGATAAATCCCACATAAAGCAATTAAAATTGTGGAAGAATAAAATAGAGGTCAATGAATAAATCCCACCATTAAAAGGAAAATAGGCGTGTAGTATGTGGGGGAGTAATTTTCAAAAATTGCTATTTAATTAGCATAAATATTTATTTGGTATTTACTTGGAGAGAAAGATACTCACAAAAAAGGTAAAACGATATTGAGTATCTCATAAATAAGGTAACAAAATAATTCAAGCATCTCCAAGTGGGGAAATAAAAAGGGGCGTGTATAATGGGAAATAATGTAATGGGAGTAATTCAAGTTATGTGTTAATATGGGCTTGTCGTTGGCGCATGTCGGCAAATGCACGGACTCGATCGACCTCTTCATGGGGTATCCCCATACGTACATTGGCGGTGGCCACGCCATGGCTTGGACCGACAGCATCAACATCATCATTGGCCCAATCAGTCAGTGCTGGACCTTCATCTTTAACAATCATGTTGTGCATGATAATACATGCATACAATCTATGCTGCCCAATATTCCCAGAACTCCGTACTGACTCCCGTGCATATCCATCAGAGCCTGACAATCTTCGGGGGTAGGCTTCCGAAGATACCTATCCCCGAATATCTCCCTAACGCCCTCACAAAAATACTTCAGACAATCGCGGGCAGTCGTCTCGCCGATGTGGAGGTACTCATCGAACATGTCGGTCGCACCTCCGTATGCCAGCTGCCTGGTTGCGGCAGTGCACTTCTGTATCGGCGTGTGGCCGAGTTTACCAACCGCATCCTCCCTCATCTTGAAATACTCGTATCGACGCTCTAAAGCGCCCACGATACGCAGAAATAGCGGACGATGCATCCTTAAACGTCGCCGAAACATGTTCTCCTCAAACCGCGGCTCCAGAGCGAAGTAGTCCTCATACAACCGACGGTGTGCAGCGATGTGGTCCCGGGGTACTATAGTTCGACGATGGATGGGTCGAGGTAGCGCCACCTGCTGCTGCAAGGCCGCTTGTATCGCGCGATTTATCTCCCTGGACGTAACGGCCCACAACTGTTCTCTAATTCGCCGACGTACGTCATTAGAAATTCCACCACTACCACCCGCACCACTACCACTCAGTGGCAGAGGGAGTAGGGACAAAGGGGGTACAAGTGTACCCCCAAATTTTTTTTGTAGTATTATATATTTAAATACAAATTCTGAGTTTATATTAATAATATATGTGTAATGTCCCCCTATTTGGCTACTCCAAAAACTACGCGGCCAAAAACTAATGTCCCCCTAATCCATATTTGGCTATTCCTCCAATAAATATTGGAAAATAAATAAAATACATTTAATAAATCAAAAAGTGGTAAAACTCAATTTTAATTCAAAGCATTTTTTACATAACACAATAAAAATAACAAACCTATTGCCATCCCCAATTGAAAACCGCCGACTGCTTCTGCTTCTTGCCTTCTTCCGCCGCCGAATACCGCTCTCCAACTCCGGTTTCTTGCCTTCTTCCGTGACTTGCCGCCTCAATTTTCATCATACACTTTGTTCTTTGTTGAAAAGGTGAGTGATTAGGAATTTAGGTGTAAAAGTTTAGTTCATTAAATAATTTAGGGATTTTGGCAGCTTGTGCAAAATAGAATAATGTTTTACACTTTATGACTCTCTCTTATTGTCTTGGAATTGGGGTGAATTGAAAACAGCCGTGCTTCCAATTATTTGTGGATGAGAAATTCTCAATTAAGTATTATTTTAGGGATTATAGAGTATTAAATGCACAAGTATTTAATTTTAAATAGCTTAATTGTTGTTTTGGATTCTAAATTATTGTGTTTCAATTTTAAAAATTTGATCTTCTGACTTCTATGATAAGTTGTTTTTTATGTCTAGTTATAATTGTTGTGAATGCACAACATTAGAATTGAATGGTCACTTTAACCAAAGATCAGCTACAGAAAATGAGGGAGGATGAATGAGAGATTCACTTGAACAAGGTAATCTCAATTTGCAATAAACATGGCATTGTTGTTCCAGATATGAAAGCTCACTATAGCCCTCATGGAAGATCAAAACGTTTTGTTCAACAAGTTTCATATCTTCATCATTTTCGTGTTGATGTGTTTATCAAAGTGATTGACTAATTACTTCAAGAACTTGATAATCGATTCGATGAAGTTAATATGGAGTTGCTCAGATGTATGGCTTGCTTCAATCCTAAAGATGGCTTCTCTTCTTTTGACAAGGAAAAGGTACTCAAACTTGCCACTTTTTATCCTTCCGATTTTTCAAACATTGATTTAATGGACCTTGAGTGCCAACTTGATATATTCATTGGAGATATGAGAAGTGATGAAGACTTTCAGAATTTGCGAGATATTAGTTCTCTTTTGGTGAAGCTTGTTGAAACAAAAAGAGATGTGGTTTATCCGCATGTGGTTTTGCTTATCAAGTTGATTTTGATTCTTCTGGTTGCCACTGCAAGTGTAGAGAGAGTGTTTTCTGGAATGACGTTTGTGAAGAATAAGTTGAGAAATAGAATGGGTGATCAACCTTTGAATGATTGTTTGGTCACTTTCATTGAGAAAGTTGTGTTTCTACAAGTATCCGATGATGATCTGGTGAATCATTTTGAAGAAATGAAGACTCGTCGAAAAATAAATTAGATATAATGTAGTTTATTTTTGTATTTTGAAATGTATGACTCTAAAATTTGTATATTTCAAAATATATTGCTTTTAGTATTAGTTTTTATTTTTGGTATGTTATATAATGATTTATCATATGACTCGCACCCCCGAATATAAATTCCTGGATCCGCCACTGCTACCACTACCACTAGCCATTCTGGATATATAAAAGAAACGTAGAGAGAGAAACTCGTTAAAACAAGTGGTGCAAATGAAATAAAGTTCAACGAGCCGTATATATATATTTTTAAAATGAAAAATTGGGACGTCCGTCGGGAACCTGCAATGGCGGACGTCGTCGGAAAGCTACGGATCTGTGGTGTCCACAGCAGACGTCCGCATTCGTCCCTCCCACGCCTAATGGCGGACGTCCCGTGTTGGCCGGACGTCCGCCGTTGTAGATGCTCTTATATACCTTTAAACTCTGTATGTATAATGCGCTAATCTTAAATAAGAGCCGTTAGCAAGCAACGTTGAATTATTTGCATTGCAACCCTTTCTGGTAATTGTTGCATTCATCATACATCTCCTAAATGGTTGCATTCACCGTACATCTCCTAAATGCCATAGAGGCCATTTTCGGTATCTGGAAATTACAATTTTGGTACCTATTCAATCATGTAATTATTTCAGACATACATAAAAGCACCTTTTACAACAAAAATATTTTCTTTTGAATTAATTCACTTGAATTTTTTAAATAATTACTTGAATAATGTATATATTAAGCTTTATAATGAAAACATTACTATAGTTCACTTTAATATTTTAAGTAAAAAAAATGTTACTTGCAAGAGTTTACTTTAATTTATGTTAGATATAATTCATTTAAATTTTAATTATTATATTTAAAAAATATTCTTCACTATACTATATTTTAATTAACGTAATTAAAATATTTATTTTTCACTTAAGTATAGTAACATTTAAATGTTTAACTAACATTTTTTAAATAAAAAATTACTATAATTCACTATAATACTTTTTCTTCTCAAATTTAAAAAAAAATTAGTTAAATTTTGAAGTAAAAATAAATCCCACAAAGAATTTTCTATAATTCACTTTAATATTTATATTTAAAAATGTTACTATTAAATATAATGTTTTCTTCGCAAATATATAGATTAATCTGTATAAAAAGTAATATTTAATTTTAAAAACAAATAAAGCATAATTAAAACATATACTGTAGTTTCTTATTTAAAATTTTGAAATCATAAAGCATCAAATATTATTTAAATGAAAGTTTAATTGAGTTTATAAAAGAAAATAGTGATGGAAGAAAAAATTAAAAAAAATTAAAAGGAGAGTAGAAAGGTCCAAAATGCCCCAAAACTTAAAATATTCACACTAGTGGTTCCTAGGGTTACTTTAGTCTTATCGTACCAAAAATGATATAAAAATTTTTTAAGGACCATTGGTGCATTTTTCGATAAGATCAGAGACTATTAGTGTAGTTCCCTCTTATATAAAATGTGTACAGATCAATTAATGTTTGGACGACTAGTTAGTTACTATGGTTATCATTAAATCCTTAACTATTTGGCAAAGATGTAATGCAACTTCGGTGGTGCTAATTTTTTTGTTTACTACAAGTATGGATGATACTACATTAAAAGGCCTTATTCTTAAGATAGGAATAGAGATCGAAATGGAAGTTGAGGCATATAATTTCTAAATGAAATATGCTAAGGCAATAGGTTTTGGAACTTGAGGCATATGATTTCTAAATGAAATATGCTAAGGCAATAGGTTTTGGAACTCGAAAACTAGTTGTTTATAAATATCCACATATGGGCAACATCTTGGATATTAGTTTCTATTGTTGTAGATAAGGTTTTAGAGTAACAAACAATTGAGGTACTATTAGTAGTCAATATTTTGTGGTATTATTAGTAAGTTATGGTTCATCTGTGTTTGTGTTTCACGTATCTCTTCCATGTATCTCTTCCATGTATAACAATAAGATGAAAATGACAAAGCTACATCATTCATCATATCTACTGTATTTATGCATCCTCCACCCAGCGGTCGTGATCTTTGATCAGCTGTATCAATGCGTCTGTTGCTCCTTCCATGGCAATGCCTCGTTGCACCACCGTCTTAACTCCCATGAAATGAAGGGATCAGCAAAACTTAAAGAAGCTAGTGTTTATAGAAAAAAAAAAGGAAAAATATGAGTGGGTAGTGGTACCTTTCCGACATACAGGTCGATCTTCCCGGGAGCGCCACCAACATAGCCGAAGTCTGCATCAGCCATTTCTCCGGGTCCATTCACAATGCAGCCCATGATGGCAATCTGCATATTACAACAAGGTAAGATAATGCCATTCAACAACAGACGATGCATTATTGTTACGTTCTTTTCAGGAATAAGTGATCTTACTGAAACACCAGGCAAATGAGATGTTTTTTTTCTCTTATTTCTGCGCTTATCTCTTGAAGATCAAATAAAGTTCTTCCACATGTCCTGGACGCATCATAACATGTCAGTGGCTGAAATTTAGTTCGATTGGTTGTGAAATCCTCCATTCATACTTACTGTCTTTGTATTTCTCATTCTGCAACCTTGTAGCAGATTGAAAGACGTATTTCTGAGGAAATCAAAGTCCTGATCCGCAGCTTCCAGTAGGACTTCATCTCCCAATCCATCATTGACATACTAGAACTAGATTAAAACTACCTCCTTGCAGCATGGACTCTGCTAGTCTTCTTTGGGATTTTGTTAGAGTTTCTAACTTGCAAAGCCTTAGTAAGAATCAACACTAACGAGCATAGCCAGACCTCCTTTTGAACTGGCAACTGACCACTTCTACGCTGGAAATCGAAGTGAATATCCGCAACCAGAAGGATGTTTTAACTGTGCATATTAATTGGATACATGAGGATTATACTAGCTAGTAATATATACAGATATAAAAATTTTATATGCATCACGTTACGTACTACTTCTGAACAAGTGCATTTTTAATTTCAAAGCATGCATCGTCTTCTTTCCTTCCTTGAACAGTTATTCTAACAATATCTGCTCCCCAGTCTGCTATTGTCATTACCTAACGACTCAACTAAGGACACGAGAAAGTAGTGGTCAAATTCCAAAAACAATGATGTCTTATTATTATGAAGTGAAATTTTTTCGTCCAACACAGGCCTTCAAGTCCTCAACATTATCAAAAACCTCTTCTAATATGGAAGGGATAACATTAAAAGAAAAACGAAGTCCTGTTCAACTGTAGCAGCTACATCCTTTGTATCTGTGTGGTCATAGTTTGAATTCTGACGGGATGCTCACTACCAAGAGCCACGTTTCCCACCATCACCGTGCAGGTTTTTCTCCTTATAGTTTTGTGTATCGATTCACAGTATTTCTGCCTTGGAACTACATTCAAAAGTACCATGGATCACACTGGAGCAAGCCTACTCAACTTTCATCACATGAATCAGGAAAAAAGGGAAATATTGCAATGACTCCCCAAATAACTACAAGATCGAACATGAAACTGTTCTGCAGATATATGGAAGAAAGCAAGTTGATATTAAGTTGTAGTCCATTTTATCATGCTTCTCCTCCACCTAAACCAACCATAAACCATTTACATGAGCTTTCCCGTTTTTCTAATTGGTTCAGCCATGCAACAACTATTAATGACCAATAAATTCTAATAGTGAATACTTCGAAACACATCTATAAGGAAAACAAACGATGGCCTTCACAAATAAACAAGAATACCTAATAAGGGGCTTCCATCTGATGCAGGCTCAAGTTCAATAGTGTTGGTGGAATTTCTGATAACAGGAACGCCCTTGCTACGTCGAAATTTAAGGCTTTGCAACTTAGAAACTCTAACAAAATCCCAACTTTTTGCAAATCCAATGCTCTGATGATACTAAGCTGGAACAGCTCCACTTGCCATTTTCACCACCACCTACTGAAATATTCACCCTTCCAAAACACAACATCCATTTTTATTCATTTCAAAACACACACGCATGAGGAGGAGTTGAATAATCATATAACATCATTCAATGGCAAGAAGCAAGGGAAGCAAAACTGTAAACTCAAAATATAACAAATCCCCTCAAGACACACAAAACAAAAAAGAAGATAAATCAAATACAAAGGAAAATAAAAACGCAATTCCTGAACCAATCAAGAGGATTAATTAAAATTAACAAATGCCAAACCAAAGACCATAGTGACATAAACAGAAAATTCAAGAAACCATCTTACAGAAACTTGGTTGAGAACCTGAGATGATAGACGGTGGAGGGAGCTTGAAAGGGTGTCATCCAAATTAATTTGTAGAAATATAGAAACAGAATATGCGAATCATATAGATACAAGAATTGGCGAGAGCAACCAATGCTGTGATAGCTGATAAAGCTGCCAAAGATCACTAGCCATACAAATTTCTCAACAAATAGTTGGTACCTGTAATTTTTGGGCTCTACAAACATTTAAATTTATGTCTCCTCCTAATACTATATGCTAGTTTCATAAGACAATTTTTTTGAATAGTTTCGATTTGTAACATGGAAACTCAGAAAAATGTATTTCTAATGGGGTTAATTCTTTTTTAGTTCTAGGGTGTTTTTTACCTTCCATAAGTGTATTGAGCTTTTTTTAAATTCCGGCTTTGGGAGAGACGCATGACCCACATGCGTCGCCCGTTAATGAAACACATGACCGTGATGCGTTTTAGGGTAAGACGCATGACCTTAATGCGTCTTTCAATTTTTTTTATTTTAATTGAACGACGCATGATGCACATTCGTCTTAGGGTAAAACGCATGTCACACATGCGTCTCTCTGATTAAAGACAGGAGTTCAGAAAAACAGAAAACGGTGGAAGAGAAAGAGATTCTTGTGTCGCAAATTAAAGATCTTAATCTGGAGCTCAACACCCTGAGCAACCAGAATCACGAACTCGAAGATCAGTTGAAGAGAAAAGGTGAGGAACTTAGTGAGTTGCAAGAGGAAAACGAAAAGCTGCAAGAAAAAGCTGCTGAGATGGAGAGAGTATTGACTGAGAAAGAGCATGAACTCTCTAGTTTACAGAAAAAATCAGAGAGACGCATGTGTGTCATGCGTTTTACCCTAAGACGCATGTGCGTCATGCATCGTTCAATTAATTGCATCGTTCAATTAAAATAAAAAAAATTGTAAGACGCATTAACGTCATGCGTCTTACTCTAAAACGCATCGCGTTCATGCGTTTCATTAACGGGTGACGCATGTGGGTCATGCGTCTCTCCCAAAGCCGGAATTTAAAAAAAGCCCAGTACACTTATGGAATGTAAAAAATACCCTAGTACTAAAAAAGAATTAACCCATTTCTAATGTTTCTAAGAAAAAAACTGAAGGATTATTATTCAAAACTGAAAGTTAAGTTATTAAAGTGCAACTTCAACAAATGAATTTAGATAATTTTTTAATCCGTATAGTTGTATCAAGAAAATCCACGGCAATAATCCATGCTACAATCTCGGTTCATTAGCAGATAGCTTTTTGATTCTATGATTAGACTTGAATACTACAAAATCAAAGTTTAATTAGATTTATTTTCAAGCAAAAAAATCAACTCTATTTCTTTTCAATTAAAAATCTATAATTCTGAGAAATCGTGTGCGACTAGACCCCTGCACATTTATTTTATTTTTATTTTTTCCTTAAATTCCTTAGAAACTATCAACCCTAAATAATCAAATAAATAAAATACATTGAAGTTCCTTTAGATTCGAATATGATTAGGATAATGTAAGATAATTAGAAATCCTCCTCTCAATCTCCAGCGCAATCGTGAATTATGAATCTTGATGGTATTTCTTCTCAAATTCTTTAGGTTCTACACAATTTTTGAATGTAATCTGATAGAAGTTAGTAAAGTATTATGCATGTATCGCCGTCAGATTGATTCTGTATAAATTTTCATTAGAAAACGTGATAAACCAAGAAGAGAAGAGTAATTATGCAATACAAAATGATCAAATTCAAATGTGGGAATTGCGAATGTGGTCATGAGACGCTATTTTCTTCTACTAGACCATATCTTTCAAGGATTGGAAATGTCTCCTCCTTAGCACTGCCAACATGTAACATAGTATGAAAGAAGATATATTAAAATTATCGATCATTCGAAATATACACCTAACAAAAATGGAACGTACATGATGGAAAATAGTGGAAAGATTACAGTTACAGGGATGAATTGAAGAATCAAACTGGGAGAGAGCTCAGACCGACGCCGCCGGAAGAAGGGAGTCGATTAAAATTGATTTATCTCTTTATTAATAGCTAGTAATTAAAATTTTAAATGCGATTTTCTTTCAGTTCCTTTTAAGTTGTGAATCTTGTGATATCACTGCGGTAATGCTCAAAAATAAGATAATTTTGGAATGAGAAAAATTTAAGTGTGTGAATTTTAGGGATTGTATGGAGTATGAATGTAGAAATATATATTCATATGGATTAAAAAAGGAAAAAATATAAATCAAAAGTCGAAAATTAAAATGGATGACCACATGTTAGCCACATATAAAAGCATGCTCTAACAGCTCTAGCATGCACTTACTTACTATGGTGCATGCTAGGTCGTACTACATCAACGTTCTTAAAACATAAGCCCTTAAATAAGTGCTTTGGGAAACTACTAGGCAAGAGGCTGCCATTGCCATAATCCAATTGAGTAAGTGCATGACCAAACTCTCTCTCTCTCTCTCTACATTACTACAGTAGTCATACCAAAATTCCTCATTTCAATATCCTTGCTTAAGCTAAGTATTCATCACAATTGAACAGCTAAAAAACCAGCTATTTTCTGCAAACACATAAATATAACAACTCCTCTCTAACTTAACCAAAACCTTAGATCCCACTAAAAGTTTCTGGATTCTGTGCTTCACCTCCAGGGTGCTGGCTGGGATGCAGCATCATCTCATCACCTCCGTTGTTCTGATTCCTAGCACCGTCTCGTCTTCTTTTCCACCTCATCACCTCAACGATGAGCGAACTACCACTCATAGCAACACCAAATCCAGCAAATGTAGACAGCAGGATTGATAGAACTGCTTGCACATGAACCTGCATATATACCGTTGGACTAATCAAACTTGCATGTTTTTCAACTAAAATTTGTGTCCACCACTCAAGTTAAAGAAGAAAATTGGACAAGTATTTTTACCAAGTTGTAGAAAATATGAGCAAAGAGAACCACAAGAGAGAACTGCATTGATGCATATATCCAAACAAATCTTCTCTTCACTGGAAAAAAAAAGCTCATGGCATTAGCCTTCTTTGAGATTACTGTATGAAGTGGAAGTTATATGAAATGTTGCAGTCTATTAGTTCTAAGTTTAATACAACAGTGTTGAATTAACATAAGGTCTTAGCCGTATAAATCTGTTTCCCTGGGGCTGAGTTTGTGACATAACATACCCATAGTTGAAGATGTCATGGATGCAAGGAGGCCGAGTACACAAGAAAATGGAAGCGATATGGCGATTGCACTGCTACCCATTTTGCCAACCTGCAGTTGAAGCAGATGTATGAGTATAGAATAATTTCAAATAGTATACTTATATAGAATGAAAGTAGGCCTTACCAAAAGCTGCTCAAGAAAACAGAAGTAGGCCAGCATACTCACAATTACAAGGATTGGTACTTCATGCCAAACCCTGTAATCAAACAAAGTAACAAATTACATATTTAAGAGACATATGCATAAATTCACTCAATCAATCTCTATGATGAGGCTTATAAGATTTGATGGAGATGAAGGTGAGCTTGCCTGTACCCGTTGATCTCCAAATCTGAATAGCTATTGGCGGCTGCAGCACGATTTATACAGCTTTGGATACGTAGAAGTGTGACGGGTAAGTTTCTAACTTCTTGCTTGCAAACTTCACAGGTCTTGTTCCCTTTGAGGGCAAACCATTTGACTGCACATTCTTGATGAGCCAGAGCAAGTTCTCCTTTGCAGCTGCATTCCATTTTAAGGGTCTCTCCACCTTCACATAGTTCAACCAAGCAAATCCTACAAACAGCTTCCTCTTCAGGTATATCTTCACCATCAGCTTCACTGTTTTCTGTAAATCAACCCCACTTCACTATTAAGCATAAAATAAAAGGCCTTGTTTTCAGATATATATCGCCACAAATTTATATGCAGTCACAATGCTTTGCAGAAATGAATATTCAATCAATACCATTACATGTTTTCACAAAAAATCTAACTGCTTTATTGTGATAAAAATGAGGAAATTCTTATAATGAAAGTTCTTCAAGTTTTAATGATGCGCTTCACTATATATGTGTGTTCTTACTCTCTGTAGAAAAGCTTATAGTTCTCAAAAGAACGCAAGCAAGCCCATAAAAAGTTACCATCATCTATACTTGTGACATTTGGTAGTTGAGGTTGGCCATCCTTGGTCAGTCTAGGTGTGGATGGAATAATACGAAAGAATGAATCCATTTTTCGGGTGCCCTTTTCTTTTCTGATCACCGGGACAGAAAGTGACCTCGACATGCGCCTAACTCCTTTTGCCTAAACCATATAATCAACCAGAAACTTTTTTCATGAAACTTAAATATAATTCAGAAACAATAGTATTAAGTAACAATTATTGTATGTTCTAATGCAACAATTTTTTTTTCTTTGAGATTGAAAAAAGAACAAATTCTTACATCATCAGGTGCAGGAGGACAGTTTACATGCGCATTTCCAGCGTCAGAAGAGCCCGGATTTGAATTGGCTATAGGGGTTACTGGCAACGAGCATGCCCTCTTAGCCCTAGGAGTAAACATCTTTGAAAATGACCATGATCTTGACATGGATGGATTATCTTGTGAACCAACAACAGCTGTGGTTGAAGAGATTGAATCATTGTTGGCTGCCTCTGAAGTGGAAGCTCTTTGCTTGAAGCCCTTTGGCAGGAGGTTCCGGATGGATGACCTGCCTCGTGTTGAGGAAGGTCCAGGTGATCCATATGGCCTTGAATCAGAAGGACTAGGTGTTAAGAGGAAGTTGACTCTCTTGGGGGTGGGAGTTGGTGTGGCCGGAGGCATCTTTATTTGAACGAATTCTTGGCGAGATACTTCCATTGATCTGCTAGGTATCTCCAAGAATAGGTTCGATTTTCTCCACTGTTTGCTGTTTGATGTTTCTTCAGCCATTTCCAAAGACTTTTCCAGCTGAGGAGAGGAACACAAGTTTGATATCTTATAAAATGAAAGCACGATTTATTTGATGGTCATGCAAGCAGACAAGTTGGAATAACTAAAGATCAAATGTTCTTTAGTTCCAACAGAGAGTTTCAAGTCATAACAAGAGCCATTTCCAGTGACTGATAAATCAAAATAAAACAAGTGTTAATAAACACTGATTTTCCTTTCTTGTAAATTTTCATAGACAGTTGGAAAATGAAAGCATCAAGCTTCATGGATACAGGATTGTTGATGTTGACAACTTAACACATTCTTACTAATGAAAATTCAAGTTCTTGTATTGTAAACACTTGCTTATAAAAATAAAAGTTGATGAAGGTATATTGTAGATGATGATGTGAAGCAGAATATGATTGTCTGAGTCTGAGAATAAAGTATAAGATGCTAAGATACACAAAAAGCTGGATTGCTAGGACACCAGCTCCCCAAATGAACTAAAAGCTCATTAATTAAAGGTTCCAAAGTGAAGATGAAGGGAGCACAAGAAGAGGATGAGTAGTAGATTATACCTTGTGAATAGGCAGAGCAAGGTGTGGAGGTTGAGATGGAGTAGTAGGTGCTGCATCATTAACATGAACAGCCCAGTTGTTGTTGTGTAGTTGATTCATCATTTGATAAACTGAAAAATGGTGCTCCACCACTAATAACCTATATAGATGAAGGAATTTGGCGCCACTGTGACTGCCACAGGTGTTGGTGTCTATTTCATAGCACTCCCAAAGTGCGGCCTCGCTTCACTCTTCACTAACTGCCACTCTGGGGTTTAGTGTTTCACATATATACTTATATTATGTGATACTATCAAACTTCTTTAATTATTGTTAATCATATTTGTTTGGTTAAATTATAAACTGGAGTAATATTAAAGATAAACAAATTTGAGTTACAAAACAAAATCTAGAATTGATCAATTCCTAAACTAATGTGTGTCAATCACTTAGTTGACTTTGGTCAACAATTTGTAAGTTTTCATCTTAGTTTACTAATTGTTTGAATTTTCCGGTAGGTGCTGAAAAATCCGGCACTTTTGTGCCTACCACACCTCTAAAAGATGAGATGACACCAGTAATCTGGTACCTTATTTTTTTTAAGAAGGCTCTAATTAACTTCCTTAGAAATAAAGTGTCTAACTTTATTCCTACTACTACAAGATTAGGTGTCCAATATATTAGTAATAAAATGTTTTACAATTTAATACTAGTATTAAAGAATACAACCAAAAATAGTAATCATGAGACGACACAGTTACTTTTACATTCTGATCGTAAATCACTACTGAGTAGCCAATGGGTCGTTATTTACATAAGGAATATTAGGTCACACATGACATGAATTAAGCCATAAGGTGTGTATGATTCTTGAGTTCACTTGATAACTCATTTTTCAACTCGTGAGAGATACGGAAACGATAAAATTATAAAATTGTATAATATTGAAAGTGAAAACAAAAATCTTGAAATGTATGTAAGTATTTAATTTAATTAATATATAGTACCAAATACATGTGTTCCCTCGCCCATTTAAGAATGTGAGAGATTGGAGTTCAATAATCTCCATAAAATCTCTTCATAAACTAAAAACTCCACAACTAGCCACGCAATACCTTAATGATCGGAAAGGTAACTAAAATATTCTCTGTCATTTAACTTTGAGCCCATAATTTTAAGAATCTTAGTTTCATCATTTCTTGATCGCACTTGCACAAATAATCTTAGTTTAATTGTATAATGCATAAAGCGAATTGGAGAAACCGGAATGAAGTTGAAGTGACATTATGGGGAAGCATTATATTATTTGATTTTGAAATATCAATTGAGATTGTATGAAATGCATCACGTAGTAACGAACGTGTAAAACAATACGCATATAGAAAATTAGAGCCAAAAAAGAGTAGGTTGCCTCCCAATTGAGTGAAAAAAAGTAGATGACAGATTTGAAATGGCCTACTTCGAATATGATTACCACTCCAATTATCCTATTGTTGGGGGAAAAGATGATAATCATCATGTCAATATCAGATCATCATAATTATTCATACTATTATAATACACTCTCTTTCTCTCTCAATTGTTAACAAAAATATGGAGGGAAAAATATGGAATCTACGCACAAAAGCCGCATTAAATTTTTGAGAGAGTAATTATTTTGCTTGAAATTAGATTTACGATTATTTTGTTTGCCTTCATAACAAGCTGGATGATAAAATAAATTTGATATTTTACTGAAAAAGCTAAAATTAAAGTTTTAGGAATAATGTACAATCAATTGAAATTCCTCCACCAAATTAGTAAATGAAAATAAGCCCGAGATTCTCCTAATATGAATTATATAAAAGACAGTGGTGTTAGATAAATTCAACCATCAATTGAGAGTTATGCCATGTAAGGATCCAACATCCCACGTTTTATCCAAACCTATGGACAAGACGCTCAATGGCATCATTCTCTACCTACAATTACAAAATCCCCTTGTCTAAGTATATTTTATCTAATGTTTTTATATGATCAAGAGTTAGTAAAAAAATTACACTCAAGTAAGTAGTGAAAAATTACATCGACTAATTTCCTAAATAAATTATAATGAAGCTTGATGAGTCATCATCTGGCAAAGATTCTGAGATAAGGCTTTCAATGGACGAGGATTTTTGTGACTTGTTTATGTAATAGAACCTTCCAACTACAAATATATTTTATTATGTAAAAGGTATGTGTATAATGTGAGATTTGGAACTTTACTTCGTTTTTTAAATTATACTCCATATAAAATAACGTTGGAGAAAAAGGTGTTCTTGCGCCCCACTCCCACTTCCCACTTCCCACTTACTGACCGAGAGCATCTCTTGCTAAGCACAAGTCCCATTCATAAATTCCATCTTATATACATCTAAATGAAATTATTTATTGCATGGAGAAATACAATAAGACAAGTAGGTATTGGATGCACTTATATTTGGGCTTATCTAAAACAAGAATAGGCGCTCCTTTGTGAAGTCCAATTATATAATAGTTGGTTCACACTTGCAAAATTGAATTATTAAATAACGGATCTATTATTCAATTCGATTAATAGATTGATCAAAATTATTATTATCAACCAAAAAAACAAAGGAATGGTATCAATAGTATACATTGACGTATCACAAAAACATGTTTTTTCGTAAGACTAACTGCACTTTCACGGTCACATGGTTGTGATTGTGTCGTAATTATCTTGACTCTAGGATTTAAATTTTGAACCCAATATTATGAAAGTGCAAATATTTTATAAAGATTAAGTGAAAATTATTTGGAATTTTATTTAAATGGAGTATGCTTTTATTTGAATCTAATCTAATCCTACCAATACATTGACTATAGATATAGTTGGTCCTATTGATAATAGGAGGATATATTTAATATATACAATCTGCTCCAACAAGATACATGATAATATATACAATCGAAAAACAAAATACTAAACATAGACGATTCTCGTTCATCTTAATGGCTTATTATCAACCTTACAAAGACCTCACAAAGAACGGATACTACCACCATATGCATCTTCATGTGGATCTAACCATTTGCAGGAAGCTTCAACAGCCAAACTTTTTGCGATTCCTCCGCACGGATCACCAAATGTGTCAGCTGAGACAATGATGCTGCAGCTTCTTAACCCTATACAGGCCTGCACAAATAATTCACAACTGAGCAAGGCAGCCAACAATCATGATGAACTAGTGTGAAGAGATTCATTCAGTGAGGAGTAGAACCTTCTCTACAGTTGAAAGAGCCTCTTTGCTGCTGCATTCACCATGGCTGAAACTTCCACACGCCCCTTGAGGAGTTCCAAAGCTGGCAAACAAGATTTCAGATATGACCTGATTGTCTAAAGGGCAGTCGAGTGATAGAGTTGGTTGAGCTTGTTTCCTCATTTCTTCATCTGAAATCATCCAGGTACTCAGTGGGATGGGGTGAGTCTCTGATATATGAGAGCATATGCTTCCAGTCTCTCTTGTGGCGAAAGATATTTGTGTAGGATCGCCTCCCATTTCCTCGAATAAGACCATGGTGTTTGAACCTGGTTGCAGCCACGAACGTGGGACATGATAGCTACAAGACATGATGATGGTTAAGTACCTGATTGGCAAAGATATCCATTTTTTCTGTGTAAGAAGTTGAAAGAGTGCCTACAATTGCTGAGTTGGCTGTCCACAATTCTTCATGCATCTACTGGGGCTGAATGATCCTCTGTAGTTGCAAGATTCAGTGCAGCCAGCATTTGAAGCTACGCGTCTGGGCCAGTAGCGGCCAATGCTCTGCCCATTTATCCATGCCTGACCCTTCCCCATTCCTGAGAAATCGATTGCTACTGGGCTGCTTCCGGTGGGAGCCTCAAAAGTTGTCTATGTGAGAGAGAGATTTCATACACCATCAATTCAAGAGTTGATTCTTTGGTGTAATAAAGTAAATCACAAACAAACCTTGTACCAAACCAATGGTTGATTCTTGGGCAAAGTAGGCTGCATTATCCATTCAGATGAACTTCCAGTGAATAGGCCTAACTCTTCTCCTCTCAAACCAATCTATATTTCAAAGCAAGAAATAAAAAAGATGTACAGCTTTTTTTATTAAGTGTAGAAAACATGTTTGGTGTATATGTGTAACTGAATCCCGGATATAGGCTGTGAGTGTGTGGTATATATGAAGAGAACAATTTAGAATTTAGATGCAAGATTCAGTATGAATCACAATTTATAGTATTCTTCAAGAACCTGATATGTCCACAGTTTTGAGGAAAGATCAACAGTAGCTTGATTATGTGAACCTTTCAACTGCACAGGACCAGTGACTCCTGCACCTTTTGTATCATAAAATGCTCCATAATTCTGATTGACAGAGTTTTGTGTTAGAGAAACTTTGTGATTCTACATAAAGGAATCTCAGACAAGATCATTGCTTTACCTGTAACCCCACTGTCAAACTCAAAAGATCAATTTTGTTCTCTCCGGAGACGAGGTTGATAGGTATATCTACAGACACACTTGGGTCGCTGTAGTTTCCTTTCGCACTCCCTGCAGAAACATGCAAAAACACCAACTTCTAGAATATAATGGGTTTGTATATACAATTTTCTGTACCATAACTTGCAGTGATAAAATGTGTAAACAGTTTGATTGAAGTCTGCCTCTCTGCTCACTCATAACTCAGTCTTGTATATACACCGATAAAAAATCTAAAAAGGAGCACAATCTTTCCGTTACCTACAAGCTGCCCATTGTGAAAAGCATAAAGCCCATGACCAAGCGAACTCACATGAAGCACTGTCCGAGATCCATCTTGCAGGAAAGGCTCATCTCCTTTTATTGTAGTGCTGAAACAATCAAGGAATATCAAAATGCTGGAACTGAATCAGAACAGAGTAGCGATTTTGGAAGACATTTACCTCAGAGAATACCAAAGATAGTCACTTTTATCAGCAGTAGTATTTATTTGCTCCTGTAAGCCTAGCTTGGTGAACGCACTGTTGCTAGATATGCCTACAGGCTCGTTGATCCAACTCCACCCCGAGAATGCATCTTCAACAGTTGTGTCTTTTGGCGAGAGTTGACGAACAAACTTTGAAATGGTGGCCACAGAGTTGATCTGTCATTTGGAAAAGAAGCATTATGAAGCTCAGTCATATCCACCTGAATTAAGATACTATAAGGTCTAACATTATAAAAATCCACCTTGCCTTCACAATATAGAGCGCAAACCAGCATTATCAAAAGTTTATCGAGGATAAATAAAGCAGAAGATAGGAGGCCATACTTTTGCGGTATTAATAGCCACAGTCTTACAGTCAGGTAAGATGCTGACAGACCAGGCAGGCAAGTGATAAGAATTTCCACTGAAGTTCACAGTCACATCAGATTGGTCGTCCACATTTGCAAGAAATGCAGCACACAGCCCTGATTTGGTTTTGTAAACTGTAGCCTGAAACAGGAAGCAGGGTCAACTCTCACTGCTCATCTTTTGTTCTCGAGTAATTGGTATATTAGGTATTATACCTCCAATTTGGGACCAAGAGAAGTAGTTGTCGGATCTGTTGCCACTAGTGCCTCTTCACAAAGCTTTACAGCACTGTGTACATCCTTCAGGTGACCCCACTTTGGCTGTCTCAGAAGGCCTATGACACCATAACTCATAACTTAAGAAATCAAGACGAGGAAGGATATTAAGGAATAAGGATCACAAAATACAATTTTCTATGATTTGACAGTCCATTATGCTAGATGCTCAGAGCTATGCCTACTGTAAGAACAGATAACGATGGCATACCATATTCATCAATTGGAGCATCATAATCATAGCTCGTTGTGATGAAAGGTCCCCCAGAAGTACGACCAAAGTTAGTTCCACCATGATACTGTTAAAATGCAGTATAGTTCATATCAAATATCATGCAGGATCTAATTTAAGCTGTCAAAGAGTGGCGATGACAATAAAAATACCATGTAGTAGTTTAGGAAACTTCCACCAAGCTGGTAAAAACGGGCTGTAGAGAAAGCAGTATCTGCTGCAGGCCTGCGAGGCACAGGATCGCCAAATGAGGAGAACCTGATTTTTTTGTTAACACCATAGGCAGTTAGAGCATGTCGAAGAAGCTTGACTCTAACGTGCAAGTTAAATGCATATAGCTTATCCACGAAAAAAACGAAGAAAAGTAAATGACCTACCATCCACTCCAGTTCTCTGTCCACATCTTTGGTTTGTTATTTGCATTTGGTGTAAATTGGTCGCAGTAAAACCCGTTACAAGCATTGATCTGTATAATTCCCCACAAATACTGGTTTAGAGCCTTTAGGACAACCTCTTAACTACCAAGATTAACTAATTATGCTCAAAACAGAAAAAAGAAAGATCAGGACAGTAAGACTCACTATGGGATTCGGAGCATCACTTTGCTGGCACATGACCCAGGGTACCCCTGTGTCCAATGACACAGCCATTGATGCAGCCCAACTTATGTAAGTTTGGGCACTCTTACCGTATGCTGAATCAATATTCCCATACTCATTCTCAATCTAGAAAGAAGCAGGAAATAAATTAAGTCCTTAGTAGTCTCTTCGTGCAGACAATTCATGATACCTTATGCATAGTGTTTTTTAGTGCTTGCAAGAGTACCAAAGTTCGTGAGACTATACCTGTGACAAAATAATGGGTCCACCTTGGGATGCATATAGATTTTCTTCCTTCATCATGTTCACAATCTTGGCCGTAAACCTCTTCATTTCAGCCTAAACAGAAAAATGTTGTACTATTATCATTTGTATAGCATCAATACCAGCAATCAGATTTAATATTGAAAATAGACAGTAGAAGTGATACCTTAAACGGCTCGTTATCAGTTCGCATAACTATTCCGGGAATAAAATGCAACCACATAGGAAACCCCCTGTGAGAAATTTGAGTAAATACTCTTGTTAAGCATACCTTTTCATGGATTGCAAGTTAGCAAAAACAATTATGTTTGATGTAATACTTTCTGGAATCAAGTGATTTATGTTGAAAAGAAAATTCTGCTTACCCATAGTTCCATTCTGCACAAGCATAAGGACCTATTCGAAGATGAACCATGAGACCAGCCTCCCCAACCAATTTCACAAATTTGACCAAATCTTTTCTTCCTGTAAAATCATACTGCAAAAATTCTTTGAATTATTTTTTTATATTCATTTTCTATTTTCGTTTTATGAGCCAAGAATAATCACTAACTTCAACCATTCAAAAAGTTCCCCACATGCAGAAACAAGAGCTAGAAAAGGCAAAGGGGGAAAAAGAACCTAAACCTTGAAGCAATGAATGCTCATAACAACAATGCGAAATGTAAATTCACCTGGTCTCGAATTGGTTCGTGCAGATTCCAGAAAACAAAAGTTTGAACCACATCCAATCCCCCATCCTTCGATTTTTGTATCAAATCCGGCCACATCTACACTCTCATTCATATTCAGAAAATTGAATAATAGCACTGTGTGTGTGAAAATGTAGAGATAGTAAATAGTTCTACTAACTTGAGGAGTGCTGCGCATGTAATGAATGGAGCCGGAAATCAGAACGCGTCTCCTGCCGCCGATTACTAGCCCACGGTGATCGTAAGTCACATTGGCGCCAAAACAAAACGGCGTCGCCGCCGCCAAAATCAACAAGAGATCAAGCGCCGCCGCCGCAACTGTTCCGCATATCATTTTTCTTCTTCAATAATTAGTTACTGCTTCGCTTGTTTATAAGGTGAAAAATAATCCTAAAAATAAATTTATAAGCTACTGTATGCCGGAGAGGACAAGCAACCAATGCAGCCACGTGGCATTTTTTCGTGTCGTCGTCTTCGTTTCTACTAACTCAGCTTCACGGACGCTTGTCCTCCGCGCTATTGTGCGCGGGGTGGGTGACAATTCAGTTGGATTAAGCTTAACGACAACAGCTATGCTTTTATTTGAGTATGTGCATACACGACAAAAATTAAAACTTCTTGATTTAATATTCTAATTTTAAAATTTATGGAAGATATAAGAATTTGATTAAAGTTCATGATTTTACTATTAATTATTTTTATATTTCTCTAAATAAAGAAAGTGTATTTTGAAAATGGTCAATAGTCATTAAAACTATGGCGGTTGGTTAAATTAGGATCTATAATCTTTGCAATTAAAATATTAAATTATAAAGTTTTAATTTTTTTTCAATTATCTCATCTATACAAAGAGGAGTTTTGGAGAAATTTACAAGATTGCCATTTTATTTAAAAAATTATATTAAATTAAATATATATAATTTAAAGGTCATTAAAGGTGTGATTAAGTGGAGTGAGTGAGAGGTTTTACTATGCCAAGTGTGATTAAGTGGAGTGAGTGGGAGGTTTTACTATATCATTTAAATTTGGTTTAAACGTTTGATTAGAATTCCAAATAAAAAAAATTGTTCTTTCATCGAATGCATGTGGTGTGAATTGTTCGATTGTGTACTTTCATGAGTCTCATCTTATGCTTTGCTCTACGGATGATCGTTTTAATATATATTGATTATTGATTTTGTGCATTGCAAATTGATTTTGTTCTTTATTTTATTGTAGTTTTAGGTGAGGCGAGCGGATTTAAAGATGGCAAACGAGTTATTTAACTATGAGTTTTGTTGAAGAGTGACGAATTGTGAAGAATTGAAGGTTTTAGTTTATTATGATGAGATTGATTTTAATTTTAAAGTTAATGTAGTGTATAAAGAAGTTTTAAAAATGATGAATAATTATCCATTGTGTTTAATTCTTTATTGTGATATATTTTTATCTTCGTACTCCATGATTTAATGTTTAAACATCATATTATGCGATTTGTTTCAAATTTATTAAGCTTCAATGTTGATTTGTATAGATTTTTTATTCTCATATAACTAAAATTGTTACTTATATTGTTCATTGTTAATATTGATTCTAATTTTATTTAATTAATTAAAAATTAAAAATTAATGTTTTACAAATATACTCCTTAATCTGTGCACATACTAGTTTATATATAAATCGGAGTCTTTCAATTATTATAAAAACGACGAGTTAATAATAAAAACGACGATGATTATAAAAAAGACGTGTTAATAAGTAGTTAGATGTGTTCTTCAAATGAAATCGTAAGCAATCAAATAGATGATACTTGGAAGCACTAATACTTATTCAAGTGTGGTTGGGAGATTTTAACGCTTTCCCACAATCACAATCAAACTATCAAAATTATTACAAATCGTTACTAATTAGGAGTACCTAGCATCTAGTTACGCAAACGAGAATCATCAATTTTTTATACCTAAAAAGTGCGACTAATGACATTTTTACCATTCCTATTTCAAAAGTGTGAATATTTTTGTAGTACTTTAAAATTAAACACGGGGATAATTTTCTAATATTTTTAGAAACAATTTTTAGCTCAATGAATATTCGGATAAAGTCTCATTAATATTCGACTTAATTTAATTCACATCGTCTCCGTGATTTGTATGAGTAAGTTAATTAAAAAATGAATACTACTAGAGAAGGAGAGCAACAATAAATGTAATATAGTAACATGATAGAAATGGAATGGACCAGATCCAATAATGGTACAAAGACAGAACTTGCATAGTTGCTTGTGATAGAAATGGAATGGACCAGCAGTAGACTAGCAATTAGATATCCATCATTCTCAGTGCAATCTTCTCAGTATTAATCATGCATTATGATTTCTACGTCTAATCATTATCAAAATTTGTGTAATCATTATCAAAATTTATAGAAATTTATAGATGAGACTATTTTTAACAATAGACCATCTTATCCGAACTTGTGAAACACAGATTTCTGCGTATACTCATTATCAAATTTTATAGATGGGACTATTTTAACAGTAGATCATCTTATCTGAACTTGTAAAACACAGATTTCTGCGTGTACTCATTATCAAAATTTATAAATGAGACTATTTTAATAGTAGACCATCTTATCCGAACTTGTGAAACACATTTAGGTCGTGTTCACTTTATAAGAATTCTAATTTTAACATTTTCAAGAATTGAAATCTTTCAAGAATTGAGGGAGAATTAGGCACATATATAATTCAAGACTCCATTGTTCAGTGTACAAAATTTGATTTCAAATATGGCCCAAATAGTAACCCAAAAGCTGACTTTGATCTAATGGAATTATAGATCGACAAATTTAACCTCAAATGATGAGTGAGAGAGAAGGTAATGAGGTGGAAAGGTGGGGCACATGTGTAAAATCAAGTTCATTTCTTGGTGGAGATCCCAATACACAAACAAATTTTACATATTGTCCAAGATTTCAATTCTTACCCATTTTTTGAACAGGACGAGCCTCTGTCAATTCTAAGGCTTCCTCCAATTAATTAGTGGAAGGTGAACAATCATAATTCCTTCAGTTGGGCCAAGAATTGCCTAATTCTTGAAAAGTGAACACACCCTAGACAGATAATTAATGTGCACAGGCCGGTGGGGTCGGGCAGCCCTTTTCAAAACTATCCCCAGCCCAAACTCGAGCCTCTCTCGGTCCGAACCCAGCTCTTAAATTCATTACTCATTTTAAACACTTGTAACTAATAAAAAAAAGAATTGCAGGTAAATTCCTAATATTTCGCTAAATTCTGATTTCGTATATGTAAATTATCTAACTATTAATTTGTTCTAATTTTAATACAAAATATTGATTTATTTTGAGTTTGCAAATAACCAAGATTTTAGCATCTGCATAGCTAGGTCACTTACTTATGCAACACTATCAGATATCAAATAAACCCGCGTGTACATTGTGTCCCGGTGCACCCAAGTGCGGCAGTGTCCCTGGACCCTGTGCACCCAAGTGTGGCTTTACCGAATCGGTAAATTATTCCTTTAAAGCCATAAGACCCCAACTCATGAAATGGCCAAATGGGCATTCTAATAAAGCCCAAATTAGTTGGCTTCAAATTGTACTGAACATAAATTTTAAATTTCCAAAATATTAGTGGTATATTTCTCACTGCAAAGCATAGGCTCTGAATTCTAAAACAATGGTGACAACTGATCAATTAGAGCATCTCCAGTAATGGCGTCAAAATCGCGACGCCGATTTTTCGCCGACGCCGGTTCTGACGCCGAACCATTGGAACCGGCGTCGGCGAAATCGGCGTCAAAATCGGCGTGGCCATGCCGATTCGCGCGATGACGCCGGTTCCGACGCCGATCCTCATGGCGCCATTGTGGGTCCCGAATCAGCGTCAAACCGGCGTCAGATTTTATTTTTTATTTTTTTTCTTTTGAAAACACTATATATACGCGCTTTGAACGTCATTTTCATTCGCACCACTTGTTTTAACGAGTACTCTCTCTACCTTACTTTCTGTTCAAGATCAATAACGAGCAATGGAGAACAACTACGAAGGTACTCCAGTGACTCCCGGGGGATGGTCTCAGACTCCCCCGCCTCCCGGTGTAGGGTCTCAGACGGCCCCGACTCCCGGGGTAGGGTCCCATACTTCCCCCGGCTCCTGGGGGAGGTGGTTGGCCTCCGATGACCGGGTACTACAACATGTACCCGTGGCAGCAGATGATGCCGGGGTGGGCACCCGGCATGCAGCCCCCTATGCAGATGATGCCGGGGTGGGCACCCGGGATGCAGCCACCGGCGCAGCAGATGATTCCACCGGCGCAGCAGATGATTCCCCCGGCGCAGGGGACGCACGGGGGGGACAACGCCTATCGACCGACTTTTGATTTTTCCACCGGTTCTTCGCACACATCGACCCCAACGGATGCACAGTATACGGAGACCTTCTCCTTAGCGGACTTGGATTTTGATATGAACGAGGTTCCAGAAACTCTCATTCAAAGCCATGGAGTAGGGCGGGGTAAGAAGAAGGGCAAGGCCAAGAAGGTCGGCGAGTCGTCGCAGCCGGAGGCGGAAATCCGGGGCCGGAGGAAGTGGACGTACGCGGAGAACGTTGCGGTTGCCAAGGCATGGGTGAGTGTCTGCGACGATCCTCTCGTTTCGAACAACCAGAGGATCATCAACTTGTGGGCCAAGGTAGCCGCAGCCTACAGGGCATTTTGCCCTGAAGGGAGACCGTGCACCGGGGAGGAGGTCCGGAAGTGCTGGGACCGAATCAGGTCTGACGTCTCTCGATTTTCGGGTTTGTATGCCAACGCCCTCCGCATGCAGACCAGTGGCCAAACAGAGGAAGACTGCAGGAGGATTGCGGAGAGAGCCTACCCCGATCCGCAGAAGAAGTACTATGAGTTCACCTACTGGAACTGCTACGTTGTGCTCAACGAGTCGGAGAAATTCCGGGCAGGCGTCGATGCTGGCTGGCGGAAGAGGCAGAAACTGAACTATACCGGAGATTATAGCGGCAGCAGCGGTGGTTCGACAGACCTCCCCGAGACGGCACAGGAGGTCCCGACTCCTCGTTCGTTCGGTCGCCGACCTCGCCCGGTTGGCCAAAGGCGGGCGCAACAGGTTGCGAGGGGGGCACCCCGAGTTCCCAGGGGGTCCATTCGACATCCCCCCTCGGCAGGTCTACCGAGGAGCTCAAATTCTTCGCGCGCCAACAAACGCGCGCTCAAATGGTGAAGACCTTAGCCGACTTCCAAGCGGCGGTGGACCCCGAGGTGAAGGATTTTCTTTGTGTATTGCTCCAGAGCCAGCGTGAAGAATTGGAGGCGATGAGGAGGGACACCGGCGGGAATAGCCGCGGCGTAGGTGGCGACGGAGGTGGCGGCGACGACGGTGAAGAAGCGCTGGGCGACGACGGAGACGAGGACGGCGGCGAGGAGTGATTTTGTTTTACTTTTTTAAATTAATGTACTTTTTAATTTTTGTACTTTTTTAAAATTATTGTACTTTTTTTTAAAAATTAATGTACTTTTTAAGTTTTAATATTATTATTCGAATTTTCCGTATTTGTCTCGTAAATTAAATTCTGTATGTTGATACGAGTGTAAATTAAATTATATAATTGTTATTAGTGATGTGGATAGGTAGTGTGAAGGCTATGCGAGGGCTATTTGATGTCCAGTTGACGTGGCAAGCTGATGTGGCAGGAGAATTGTAGTGCTGATGATGTGGCAGTGTGAAGGCTATGTGAGGGCTATTTGACGTCCAGTCTTACTGGAGATGCTCTTAGGAAGCCTGAAATGATTGGACTTCGGAGTTGCATTTATTAATCATGAAAATTCTGAATGGGAGTATGTGTTATGTACAAACCCATCCCACATCGGGAGTCTGAGGAAAGTTGGAAGGTGTATATAATCATGTCCAACCCCTAATCAGTTTGAGGTCTTTTAGGAGTGACCCAAAAATAAATACGTGCGGGCTTGACCCAAAGCAGACAATATCAAACGTCTGTTGCAGTCGACAATCTGAACAAGTGGTATTTGGCCCAGGATGACTGAAGTTCGAGTCGGGCCCATAATGTCTCTACGCGTCGACTGCGTCTGATCTGTCTGTTCCCGATGTGATCTGGTTGATCTGTCTGTACCAACCCATCCCACATCGGGAGTCTGAGGGAAGTTGGAAGGTGTATATAATCATGTCCGGTATCAGAGCTAGGTCGAGTTGTGCCCAGGATGACTCAAGTTCGAGTCGGGCCCGTAATGTCTCGACGCGTCGACTGCGTCTGATCTGTCTGTTCCCGATGTGATCTGGTTGATCTGTCTGTACCATATAATCTTGTCCGGTATCAGAGTCAGGTCGAGTTGGGCCTAGGATGACTCAAGTTCGAGTAATGTCTCGACGCGTCGACTGCGTCTGATATGTCTGTTCCCGATGTGATCTGGTTGATCTGTCTCTACCAACCCATCCCACATCGGGAGTTTGAGGGAAGTTGGAAGGTGTATATAATCCTGTCTGTCACACCTCAACCTTTTGTCGTATACACTTATAAAAACAAATCCGACATAAAATAATGTAATCACATACCCAAAATATAAGATCACCCAAAATCTATAATTACAAAAGCTAAATATCTTACTCCAGAAAAAAAAATATTAGTAGTGTACACGTCTCTCAACTCAGTGTAAAACTCTACCTTTAATTCCACACCAGTCTTATATCAAGCATATTCTTTAACCCGATGTGATCTGGTTGATCTGTCTGTACCAACCCATCCCACATCGAGAGTTTGAGGGAAGTTGGAAGGTGTATATAATCCTGTCTGTCACACCTCAACCTTTTGTCGTATACACTTATAAAAACAAATCCGACATAAAATAATGTAATCACATACCCAAAATACAAGATCACCCAAAATCTATAATTACAAAAGCTAAATATCTTACTCTAGAAAAAAAAATATTAGTAGTGTACACGTCTCTCAACTCAGTGTAAAACTCTACCTTTAATTCCACACCAGTCTTATATCAAGCATATTCTTTAACCCAACACATATAACCATAAACATTAAATATCACGTACAGTTTCATATAAATATGCATATAACAAGATATTTTTGTTGGGATTCCTCCTATGAGGAAGTACTATAGTAATGGTTATAATTATCACGAGATTATTCGAATTTTAAGTCTTTGAAAAGTAATGGATGATCACGAGATTATTCGTATTTTAAGTCTTTGAAGTGATTTAAGTTTCTTTAAGAGTGATCCAACACATGAAGATCAGTGTAAAGAAACACATACGAGGGGAGACAACATACTCTAAGTAAAGCTCTAAAATTCATCTAAGAAAAGTGAAAAAACAAGAAGACATTCCTAAGTGAAAAACACAAATCTGTTACCAAGTTCTTCACAGTGCACACAGCCCCGCGATCAAGTTACGATCGCATGGTCATGTCTTCTCTGATCTAGCCGAATTTTGCAGAGAGTTTCCGGATAAATTGATGTATGTTCTAAAACGGTCAAATTGTGATATAAATTATTTTTGAGTTACACCTACTATTATAGTGAGGTATGTCCAATTCTTTTGTGAACATTTATACATCTCATTCTTAATGTTTTATTGATGATAATTGTATGTCTCTGATATTGATCGATAAAAAAAAAATTATATCTTAGTCCCGTGATTTTCAATCATTGTAGTATTACATTATTTTTTATGTAAATCTTAAGTGATAGTAGATGATAGTTACGTTTGGTTAAATTTTGGTGATTACATGGGAAGGTTGGTCAGATTTTCTAAAAAAATTATCTAATCCGTAAATCTTATTGATGGACTGTCAAAATTTATTTTTAAGCGGGATTATATCTTCATAGATTAGAAATAATGCTTCTTTCCGTGATTATGCACTTTACATATAATAATATTCTCTGTATAATTATGTACTACTACTACTACTTATTAGCTTTGTTCGATTTTGACAGGATCCCAGAGCATCAGCAGCGGTGAGCAGGGCGTTGTCCGTCTGTCCGTGCCAGCGGCACGGCACCGCTGTCCGCCGCTGGCACGGCGCTGCTCGATGCAAGTGAGCAGGACGCTGTCCGTCCGTCCGTGCCAGCGGCACGACACCGTTGTCCGCCGTTGCGCTCTTGCCGCTGGCGCGGCGCTGCTCGATGCATCTAGCACGTCCGTGCCAGCGAGCAGCTGACGTGGCGCGTTCTGATTGGCCAACGGCATTTCCGTTGGAAATTCAATTTTTTTTTAAAAAATCGAAAATAATATCAAAAATTAAAAAATATATATATTTTCAGAATCCCAAAAATCTGACCGTTTTTTCTAGATTTTTATTATTATTTTTCATTTTTATTATCCCCAAAATCATCTATAAATACACACATTCATCATTCATTTTTCACATCAAATCATCTCTCATTCATATATTTTCATACAACTTATATCTATATCTTCCTCTCTCACTCAAACTCTCAAATGGATTTCACTCATCTCATTGCGGAAACGGAGTGCGAAGAACAAGAATACTATGAACAACATCGTGCCGCCTATGAAGCCTATGTCGCAGCGAATACCCACACCCCTCCTCTTCAACCAACTAGATCAACTCGCCGATACATCCATCGTGACAGGGAGGGAGCCAACGAAAGACTCGTTGCCGACTATTTTTTCCGACCAGCCGCGGTTTCCGGAAGATTACTTTTGGCGTCGTTTTTGCATGTCAAAACGTTTATTTATGCGTATTGTCAACACATTGTCCGCCGGTGTTGAATACTTTCAAACAAGTACAGACGCAGCCGGTCGGCAAAGTCTCTCGGCGTTGCAGAAGTGTAAGTGTGCCATCCGACAACTTGCTACTGGGCAAACGGATGACCTCTTCGACGAGTATTTGCATGTCGGTGAGTCCACTGGAATCCTTTGCCTTAAAAATTTTTGCGAGGGCGTTCGTTCAGCTTTCGGGGATGAATTTCTTCGGGCACCCACCACCGATGATTGCCAACGGTTGCTTCGTCTTCACGAAACAGTCCATGGTTTTCCCGGTATGCTTGGCAGCATTGACTGCATGCATTTGAGGTGAAAGAATTGCCTGACTGCTTAGAGGGGGCAACACTTAAGCGGCCACAAAGGCGGCTGCCCAACACTTATCCTTGAAGCGGTCGTCGACTACCTCATATGGATTTGACATGCATATCTCGCCGATGGTATCTACCCAAGGTCGACTTTCGTAACGCTCAGCAACCTGCAAGACCCGAGACGGGTTCTTTTTGCGCAGCGTCAAGAGTACGCTTGTAAAGACATCGAAAGAGCTTTTGGGGTCCTTCAAGCCCGATTCAACATTGTGAAGGCCACGTCTCGGCTGTGGTACGTGAAAAATATCGCCGACATCATGTGTTGCACAACATGATTATAGCCGACGAAGGACCGAGAGCGGCTAGCTTTTACGACGAGGATGAAGCCGGAAGCTCAACCGCGAGGTCTCCCCCACGCCGAGGTGTGCATACGACGGTGGGTGAGAGGATCGAAACAAGGCACACAATGCGCGATACCTGAACCCACGTTGAGCTACAAGAAGACCTAATCAAACACATTTGGGCGAAATTCAGCCACGAGTAATGGATTTTTTTTTTTATTTTATGAATTTAATTATGTAATTTTTAATTTTTAGGATTTAAATTATGTAATTTTTAATTTTAAGACTTTAATTATGAAAATTTTAATTTTTAGGATTTTTAATTATGTAATTTTTAAATTTTTTTTGTAATTGGTAATATTAATTCGGTTAATTTTAATGCATTTTAATATTATGGAAATGTTTTTATTTAAATTAATAATAAAATGGTGGGACCCTTGAGCTTGTCCTTGCGGAAGAGTACGGATGTGGATGTTGTGCTCTTGCCTAAGAGCTGGGAGTAAAAGTGGGTCTAAGCCCACATCCATACTTGTTAACAAGAGCACGGATATAGATCCTCTTAGGGGCCCTAAAATTATGGGTGGGCCGATTCTGTCATAATGGATAATAATAGAGAAGAGGATAAGGCACGCTCTTTTAGCAAAGAGTATTTTCTTGCATTTAACATAATCCAACAAAAAACATATTCAGACAAAGACAAACATCGATCTTAATAGAAATATAAAAAAGAAATATAGTACGAAACAAACTAGTTCGAAGCGGCGAGGCGGCGGTTGGGGGGCTGACGGCGGCGGGGGGCAGAAACTTCATCGTCGTCGGATTGAGAGTGGCAATACTGATTAGCAAGGACGAGAGAGATGAGAACAACACCTAAGCAAAACACAGCGTAAAATTGCCTGCTCAACTTCACCAGCGCTTCTCCACCATAAACACCCATTTCTTTTTTCCTTTCTTTGGAAATATGGCAATAATTCTGCTCTGCTGCAAATGTACTACTACTATGAGTGTGTGTGAAACTGTGAATGGAATAAAAACACTTCTCTTTCGCCGAACAAGGGGCGCAGCAGTTGCAGCCTATTTATTTATAGCTGTATTAAATAATAAAAACAATATATTCACTTTTAAACATAAAAATCATTAATATTTTATTACTTTTATTCATAATAAATTTTAATATATACTACTATATTTATTCATAAAAGTAATTATTTTTTCAAAATATTTTTTTATATAAAAGAACAGTAATTTCTTTTTTGTGTTAAGATATTGTGCGTTTCATTTGTAATTGTAGGCATCTCTCTACTTTTTCGTTTAGGTGTGTTTTGTAGTACTACTCCCTCCGTTTCATAGTAATGGAGACGTTTCTTTTTGGCACGAAGATTAAGAAAAATTGTGTTAGGAGAGTTAAGTAAATGAAGAATAAAGTGGAAAATGAAAAATGTAGAGAGATGAGGAGAGAGAAAAATAAGAAAGAGTAAAGTATGTGTAGAAAAATGTGTTGACTTTTACTAAAAAGTGAAATGACTCTATTAATATGAAACGTACCAAAATGACAAAATAACCCTATTACTATGGAATGTACCAAAATGGAAAAATAACTATATTACTATGGAACGGATGGAGTACTTGTTTACTTTTACTACAGAGTTTAATCATTCGATAAAAAAAACTTATTTTTTGAGGAGATAAAAATTGAGATGTAATTATTAGTGTTTGAAATTTTGTAAAAATAACTACTACTATAATTTAAGACACAAAGACAGCGCTCCTAAATTGAGAGTAAATTATCTTAATTTTTTACTTTTTTTATTTGTTTTCTTTAATTTTAGTTGGGACACCAACAATAAGGACACTTGTTAGTGATAATTAAATATACAAATTAGCCTTCTTTATAATATTAAAAATGTCATTATCCGATTTTTTGCTATAGTGGTTTCTGATGATTTATGTTTTATCGGACTAGTATATATGCTTTATAGGAGTACTAATTGTCCCTTGTTTAATCTTTTCAAATAACGAATAATGAGATTGAGAAATTATTTAGTTGGAGTTGTATTGATTTGAAAATATTGAGAAGTTTAATCATTAATTACTTCATGCTAGATTAATTGCATAGATATAATTATCAATGCATGAATACAAAAGTTAGAGTTTGGGATTAGATGCGTAAATTATTTGTGTTAGTCTAGCGTTTATGTTGTGACTCTCTTATAGAGAATAAACTTGGGACTCTAATCTTGTTTATTGATATTTTGAATCAATTTTCTCTATTTGTTTTCGTATATTTAATTTCACATAATTATATTAAGTACTGATAATGTATTAACAAAAAACTTATCACAATTGTTAATTACAAAAGTGGAGTAGGTTGCAGTTTTCACTCATGTGAGCTGTTACCTTTTTTGTACTTGATCATTGTATGAGACTTAATCATTTGTTGCTGTGTGCCGAAACCCTGTTCCCTTACCGGTAACGGTGTTTTGAGGGAAAATTTGTAAAATAATTGTCAAACCGAATGTATATTGAGATTATGTACATACAGCATTGCGGTGCTAAATTCTGACATAAAATTGAAATGTTTGAAATTTGTGGAGAAGGGCGGCAGCGATGGATAAATATAGAAAAACCACGTATACGAATTCCTAGATTGTCTTTTAGTGTGCAGAATATTTAATTTGCATCATCACATTTCTCAACTTTTGATGGTTTTGTTTGGGATTGCGGCTTCTCCCTCTATTATTGTTTCGTTATTTTAGCTTTATACTACACAATTAATTTCTAGGGACTTGTGAGTTGTGACCTTTCTACTATCATTATTCAAATTGAACTCTATCTGTCCTATAATATATTGATTCCCATTTTCTATTTAGTTAATATCACGAAAGATATTATATTTTTATTTTTTTATATTAATATAAATTAAGTAGTACTATCTTTTATTATGCGCGGCAATTAATTCATACAAATATTCATATTCAAAAAGCGACCGACTTAAATTCCTTTCATAAGAAATAGTACATATGTCCCTCTCGTTGTATTCTTTCGTGACGTCGTTCAATAATATCAAACAAAGATGATAAAATGATAAAGAGAGGGATAATTTAAGAGTGTATACCTCCAATGGTCGACGGCAGCTTCGAACCCCGACTCCAATGGTACTAATGGAATGGGGGAGGGGCCCATCGACCCCAGACTACGTCTTTGATTTCAGTTACTTTTACAGGAAAATGTACGTGACACCAAGTACTATATGCAAATGCATATGATAGACACACTTACAGTAAAAGAGTGATAAATAAGTGATGCATATGAATGTGACACAAATACTATCCGCAATTACATGTAGACATGTTTGCAGTAAAAAAGAGTAATAAAGAAGTAAGGCATTTGACATCTCAATTACTTTTTTAAAAAAAATGCACGTGACATCAAATACTATCTGCAGATGTGATAGATATACATACAGTAAAACATGTGACATCTCAATTACTTTAGGCAAATGCATGAGGTATCAAACTCCTATATGCAAATACACATGAGAAAGAAACATTAGAGCATCCACAATGGCGCCTAGCGCATCGCCTAGCCGAGCCCCGGCGCTAGGCGGTGCGCTCGGCGAACCATTGCAACCGCCTAGCGGTTTTCCGAAAAAAAATCACCTAGCGCTAGGCGATATACGGGCGCTCGGCGATCCGCTCGGCGCCATTGCATGGTCCGGATCGCCGAGCGCATCGCTAGAGGTCCCCAAACCGAACCGAACCGGTCGAACGGGCCCGGAACCGTCACCGGCGGTTCCGAACCGGAACCGTCGGCGACGGTTCAAACCGTGACCGGAACCGCCGGTTCCCCCGGGCCGGTTCAGGTTCCAAATTTTGGCAAACCGTAACCGGCGGTTCCGAACCACCGGTTTCGTCGGAACCGGCGGTTCGGCGGTTCCGGCAACTTTTATTAACATTACTTATTCTTTATATATATATTTTATAAAAAATTAATATTAAATAGTTTAATGATTTTAAATTCTAGTTGTCATTTTATTTTATTTTTATCTAAAATAATATTTATTTGTACAATTTTATTAAATACAAATCAGTCTATTTACACAAAAATTACTATAACTTATCATTTAATGTTTTACTTTTTGTTGATATTGACTATGCAAAATGTCTATTTTTCATTATTGTCACAAAATTTAAGATTCTTCTATACATTAATTATTACATAAAATGATTCCAATGACATTCAAAATCAAAATAAAAATAATTATGATATAATTTTAAAATAGTTCTAACATCACCAAATTATTTCTCACATACTTTAACCTTAAAATGGTCTTAGATGTACAACGTTTTTGCAAGTTTGGGTACAAAACATTGCAAGTATTAAATACATATGGCGGTATGGTATATAAAACTATACTTTGCAAGTTTGGGTACATAAAATACTTTTAGTAGATTGGGACAATCAAGTAGTACAACCCGACCAAGACTACTTCCCCGGCGAAGAAGAGTAGGCCAATTCCTCTTATCAAGCCAAATAGGTAAGCAAGGTAAAATAACTACTTGGACTTTGATTCCAAAATGCAATTGAGCATTGAGGATACGTAGGCATCTCAACTTAAATTTTAAATTTAAGTTGTGCTCGAGTCATTTTCATTTATTTCTTTTTTCTCCCATTTGTTTCGAATATGTAATTTGTAAATTGTGATCAAGACTTTAAATCTTTTGTAATTTATAATCTTTAAATTGTAATTTGTAAATTTTAAGTTGTAATTTGTATCAATAAAATTGCATTTGTACATCGCATCATTATAATTTTATTTATGCAAGTATATTTACATTTTTTACTTAAATTACATTTACAATGTTAATAAAAAAAATAAAAATTCTATGAACCGCCGAACCGGCCCGGAACCGGATAGGAACCGGCGGTTCCGGCGGTTGAGATGAACCGCCGGTTCACGGTTCAGGAACCGGAACCGTCGGACCTAGGACCGGCCGGTTCAGGTTCACGATTTTCTTGAACCGGAACCGGCAGTTCCGAACCGTGAACCGCCGGTTCCCGAACCGTGGTGACGTCTACGCATCGCCCAGCGGATTTTTTTTTAATTTTCGACGGAGGCTACGTAGACGAGGAGTGAATTTTTTTAATTAAAGTATTTTTTTAATTAATGCATTTTTTGATTTTATTGTACTTTTTTTTAATTAATGTACTTTTTAAAATTTTAATAGTATCATTAAATTTTCACGTATATGTGTCGTAAATTTAATTCCGTATGTTGTGTGATTGTTAATTATTTGTTTTATATAATTTTGAGTGATGTGGCTAGGCTATGACTGAGCTATTTGCTTGTCTTGATGATGTGGCAGGAGGATTTTTAGGGCTGATGATGTGGCAGAAGGAGTTTGTGGCTAGGCTATGGCTGAACTATTGCTGGGCTATTCCTATTGTGGATGCTCTTAATGCAGGTGACATCTCAATTAATTTTTATATAATACTAGTGTTAATAAAATAAGTACTCCCTCCGTCCCGCACTACTCGCACGTTTCATTTTCGGCACGGAGATTAAGGAATGAGTGTATAGCAAAGTCAAATATTACGGCTGTAGGTGAAAATTTTTACTAAAAATGGAAATAGTGCAAATAACTTGGGACGCTCAGAAAGGAAATAAGTGCAAGTAGTCCGGGACGGAGGGAGTACTATAATAAAAAAATAAAGGAAATATAAGTATGAACTACTATACTAATAAAATAAAATAAGACATGACATGAGAGTACTTCAAAATTTCGAAAACATATACCTATAATAATAGCGTCGGTTCATGTGTACGGTGTACTATTGAGACACAAATATACAGAGGTTGTTCATTATTTCATACGCACTGCATTACTACATAGTAGTAGTACCACCAGCATTCACGTTAATGTCATGTATTTAATTTATATCATGAAAATTATTCTTGTTTGCATAATAATAATAATTCAACGATTCAACCAAATGGGCAATTCGAATTCCAGAAAAGTTCAAGAATGTTAACGTCTAACCTTGCAAACTTTTGAATCAAACCCAATAGGGCAAAACCATAAGAATGGAACACACTATTCTTATAACGCGACGTCTTTTCATTGCTTTCACACTCCAATTCTATAGATTAAAATAGTGCAATCCTATATAAGAGTGGTTTTTTTTGCCCCAAATTCAATATTGGCCGAGCCAGCCCTTCGTTTGTTGGGACAAATAAATATCAATAAATATCCCTTTATCATATATATAAATATATGGGGAGCGTTATTCTCCTATTCATCCATTAGATCCTTTATTCTTCTTAATATGAGCCGTTAGATCTCATTCATCAACGGTCCAGATGATCTGCATTATTACACTATAATGGTGCATTATTAGTCGGTGTGCATTATTCAATTGAAAATCTGCATTATTACACTATAATGGTGCATTATTAGTCGGTGTGCATTATTCAACTGAAAATCTGCATTATTAAATGACACGTGGCACCAATCTAACCGTCGGATGACAAAATCGTGGGGCTGAGATTAAAAAGAACAAAGAACAAAAGATACAAAAAGGAAATGAATACATCCATATTATATATATATATATATATATATATATATATATATAGGAAAATGATCAATACAAAACTTGATCTCAATACAAAATCCAGACCAAATCCTGACCATGAGATTTGACAATCCAATGGTCAATAATTAAACAAAAACACGGAGGGTCATTGTAAAGCAGTTTTAGGTCATACTATAAACTTTGGGTTTAAGGTCATGTTAAGATCATTTCATGTCATCCTTACTATAATGACGTAAAAATAAGCTTACAATGACCTAAAAATGACTTTTGTATGCTTGGTTCTGCATTTTTGTATTAAAAATGGTTTTGCATGGATCAAAACCCTATATATATATATATATATATATATATATATATATATATATATATATATATAAGGATGTATTCATTTCCTTTTTGTATCTTTTTTTCTATTGTTCTTTTTAATCTCAGCCCCACAATTGTATCTTTTGATGCCACGTGTCATTTAATAATGCAGATTTTCAGTTGAATAATGCACACTTACTAATAATGCACCATTATAGTGTAATAATGCAGATTTTCAGATGAATAATGCACACCGACTAATAATGCACCATTATAGTGTAATAATGCAGATCATCACAACCATCCAATTCAAGGATCCAAGGGCTGTGATCTGATTGAAGCTTGGACTGAAAAGCTGCGAAGGACCTTAACACACCCCTATATATATATATATATATATATATATATATATAGGGATATATTCATTTCCTTTTTGTATCTTTTGTTCTTTGTTCTTTTTAATCTCAGCCCCGCGATTTTGTCATCCGACGGTTAGATTGGTGCCACGTGTCATTTAATAATGCAGATTTTCAGTTGAATAATGCACACCGACTAATAATGCACCATTATAGTGTAATAATGCAGATCATCTGGACCGTTAATGAATGAGATCTAACGACCCATATTAAGAAGAATAAAGGATCTAAGGGATGAATAGGAGAATAACGCTCCCCTATATATATATATATATATATATATATATATATATTCCCATCAATATAATTTTTTAGTTATGCCCTTATTCAACCACAACTTTCAATTTCAATTAAAAAAAAAACTATATATATATATATATAGGGTAGTGATCTATGGCAAATACCCCTTAACCAAATAACTAGAGAACAAATCACAACCACAAGATCAACAAAATCAAGGGCTAGGGTTAATTTTCTAATTTAAGGAGAAATTAGTTTCATCTATCACAAATTTACTTCACAATAACAATGTGGGGTATAATGGTCATTGCACAAAAAAATAGATTATGTAAATTTTTACTTCATTTGAAGGTTAACTTCACGGACATGAAGCGAGTGGATCTGATCAAGGAGATCGCGGCGGAGTTCGAGCTGATCGCGAACCGGCTGTTGGAGACGGAGGTGGCGACAGTGGCGTCGGTGGTGGAGCTGGAGCCGCAGCATCTGGCGGAGATCGCGAAGCGCGCGCAGAAGCTGACCGGGCCGAAGAATGTGAAGCTGAAGACGGTGATCGACAAGTCGCTGCTCGCCGGAATCATCATCCGGTATGGGAATTCCGGCTCGAAATTGAGTTTAATTACTCTTAGGTTGCTGAATGTTGTATGTGAATTCAAGAATTATTGAAGAATTCGGAGCTCTGTTCATCAAAGCTAGAATTTGCCCGAGCAAAGGCGGCGATCGGTTTCAGCTATAAATACAGTGAATTGAGCTACGGAAATTCTTGTAATAATAGTAATTGAAGTTCATCCTCTTCTAATTCGGCTAAATTTTCATTCTTAATTATTTATTTGATCAGAGAGAAATTTGTAAATGCTGATGCTAGAAGGTGTTTGATCAATTGACTAGCTGGATTTTAAGCAGATGATAAGAGTGAAGTAAAATCAGAATAAGAGTGATGTGTTTTGTGAACAAGAGTGAAGTAAAATCAGAATAAGAGTGATGTGTTTTGTAAACAAGAGTGAAGTAAAATCATGCCTAAGAGTGATGTATTTTGTAAACAAGAGTGAAGTAAAATCATGCCTAAGAGTGAAGTAAAATCATGCCAAGAGTGATGTGTTTTGTAAACAAGAGTGAAGTAAAATCATGCCTAAGAGTGATGTGTTTTGTAAACAAGAGTGAAGTAAAATCATGCCTAAGAGTGATGTATTTTGTAAACAAGAGTGAAGTAAAATCATGCCTAAGAGTGAAGTAAAATCATGCCAAGAGTGATGTGTTTTGTAAACAAGAGTGAAGTAAAATCATGCCTAAGAGTGATGTGTTTTGTAAACGAGAGTGAAGTAAAATAATGCTTTTGTGGGGCAGAAAATGAATTTAAAAAAATGAAAAATGAGTAAACGACAACAGCTTTTCATCAAAACGGCATCTTCGCCAATTCCTCCACATCATTTCCGAGTACACTTCACTCTTGTTCAGAAAACACTTCACTCTTGTTCACAAAACACATCACTCTTATTCTGATTTTACTTCACTCTTGTTCACAAAACACATCACTCTTATTCTGATTTTACTTCACTCTTGTTTAGAAAACGCTTCACTCTTGTTCACAAAACACATCACTCTTATTCTGATTTTACTTCACTCTTGTTCACAAAACACATCACTCTTATTCTGATTTTACTTCACTCTTGTTCACAAAACACATCACTCTTATTCTGATTTTACTTCACTCTTGTTCACAAAACACATCACTCTTATTCTGATTTTACTTCACTCTTGTTCACAAAACACATCACTCTTATTCTGATTTTACTTCACTCTTGTTCACAAAACACTTCACTCTTGTTCACAAAACACATCACTCTTATTCTGATTTTACTTCACTCTTGTTCACAAAACACATCACTCTTATTCTGATTTTACTTCACTCTTGTTCACAAAACACTTCACTCTTGTTCAGAAAACACTTCACTCTTGTTCACAAAACACATCACTCTTATTCTGATTTTACTTCACTCTTGTTCACAAAACACATCACTCTTATTCTGATTTTACTTCACTCTTGTTCAGAAAACGCTTCACTCTTGTTCACAAAACACATCACTCTTATTCTGATTTTACTTCACTCTTGTTCACAAAACACATCACTCTTATTCTGATTTTACTTCACTCTTGTTCACAAAACGCTTCACTCTTGTTCACAAAACACATCACTCTTATTCTGATTTTACTTCACTCTTGTTCACAAAACGCTTCACTCTTGTTCACAAAACACATCACTCTTATTTTTTGAAAATCTCTTCAAACTAAACAATTTACATTTCATAAAATGAATAATTGATCAAGCTTGGGACCAAGGGCCACCTACCAATATACATACATGATACATCCCCTTTCATCACCACATTCTCATACCACAAACCTTACTTCCAACAATGCCATCCAAAAAACACAAGCCCAAGAAATCATCCATCACTAACACACCGCAGCTGCTGCCGTATCGCTCTCAACAACAGTGTCCTTGGACGGAGTTTCTCTCAACTAATATCACCGCCGCACACAATCCGTGGCGCACCAACGCAGCTCCGCTCCCGCTATCACCAAATCACGGCTACCACCACCAACATCAACACGATGCGACGCCCATCACAACCAACCGCCCCAACTCTGCCACGTCGCCAGTGCCTGCATCAGCGCCGCCCCAAATCGAAGGAGATTTGATCGCAGATTTGGAAGGAGAAAGAAAGGAAATCACGTAAATTTGAATTTGATAATGTAATTTCCAAAAATACCCTTGGCCTATTTTATATTATTAAAATAAATAATATTTGTTCCATTAAGATATGTGGCTGAGATTTGTTCTCTAGTTATACACTTAAGATTAGTTATATCTTGATCACTCCCCTATATATATATATATATTTTTTTTTTCCCCATCAATATAATTTTTTAGTTATGCCCTTATTCAACCACAACTTTCAATTTCAATTGACAAAAAAAACTTTCAATTTCAGTTGCCAAATCGCCAATTCACTTTTTAACCCACAATGCAGTCTCATTCGCATCCCAAATCCGGTCTCAATTCGATTTCCATCTCATCATTTTATTTTGTTACTCTCCAATATTTTTTGTGAATTGCGATTAAATTAATAAATACAAATTTGAAAACTACTTAATAAAAATCTAAAAATACATTAATTTAAAAAGTAAAAATAATACTCCAAAAAGTTTTACGACCACAATGTCGTTTCCTAGCTGCCTCGCTCATCGTTACGTTAACGTATCTGTTTCAAGCGTAGTGGAGTATGCATGGCTTTATAAACAATGCGCCTATAATCTTGTCCATTCTATCGGAGTACCCTAGGCTGGATTTGGTGTCTTTCGTCGTCAGAACTTTTCCCTTTGCCTTTATCCTTGCAATTTAACGAAGATCCATTGCGCAATTTGGTCGAAATTGAAATTATTAAATTGGGAGTATTTCGGATAAGTGAAGAGTAAATGTGTAGGTGTAATTGTACTATATCATACTCCCTCTGTCCCCTAAATTTTATCACAGTTTAACCGGATACAGGTTTTAAGAAATGTAATGGAAAGTGAGTTGAAAAAGTTGGTAGGACGTGAGTCCTACTTTTAAAGTATTAGTTTTATAATAAAATGTGAGTGAGAATAAGTTAATGGAATGTGAGGTCTACTACAAAAAATGGTAAAATGTGAAATGTGACAAATTTTATGGGATGGACGGAAATGGAAAAATGTGACAAAATTTCAGGGATGGAGGGAGTATATAAACATACAAGCTATATGTGATAAAACTAGGAATTGTATTGAATTAAGATGATTTGTGATACACTTGATCGTCCTATTTATAATGCTAGAGAAATAAATACTCCTAGGTACTATACACTTGGAATTATAACAGAATTAATGTTATATTCCTTTAACTTGTAAGATGTCTCTTTCTAATAGTCTTGATACTCCAACTTTATTATTTCCAACACTCCTTGAGACCACAACTCATTATTTCCATCACTCCCCCTCAAGTTAAGTAACAGGGTTTCCGATACTTAACTTGCTAAGAGCTTCTGAAAAATCATTTGCTCCAACTGCTTTTGTCAGAATATCTGCAAGTTGTTCTTTTGACCTAACAAATGGGAACTCAACAATTCCATCTTCAATATTCTCCTTGATGAAGTGTCTATCTACCTTAATGTGTTTTGTTCGGTCATGTTGAACTGGATTCTCTGCGATACTGATTGCAGCTTTATTGTCACAAAAAATCTGACAGGTCTTCTGTGACAAAAGACCAAGCTCATCCATCAATCTTCGGAGCCATAAGATTTCAGTTAATCCATTCCTGATTCCTCTAAATTCAGCTTCTGCACTTGACAATGACACGACCTTTTGCTTCTTACTTTTCCAAGTGACTAGATTCCTCCCAACAAATGTGAAGTACCCTGAAGTTGATTTTCTGTCAATCGGATTTCCTGCCCAGTCAGCGTCGGTATAGCCGTGGATTTCAAGATGGTTGCCACGTCTAAACATTATCCCATGATCAAAAGTCCTTTTGAGATATTTGACAACCCTCAACGCTGCTTCAAGGTGATCATCTTGAGGTCGGTGCATGAATTGAATTATCACGCTAATAGCATAAGCTATATCATGTCTGGTATGTGAAAAATAAATCAGTTTTCCAAACAGTCTTTGATACCTTTCCTTATCTGCCAAATTAGCTCCTTCCGTGATTTTAAGTCCATGGTTGACAGCGATTGGTATGTCTGCCGGCTTACATTCCATCATACCAGTCTCTGCTAGGAGATCTAATGTATACTTCTTTTGATTTATGAAGATCCCCGCCTTTGATCTTAGGACTTCGACTCCCAGAAAATACTTGAGTGCTCCCAAATCCTTCATTTCAAACTCTCTTGCCAAATTCTTCTTCAGTTGCTCTATCTCTTCACAATCGTCTCCTGTGATGATCATATCATCAACGTAGATTATCAGGCACGTGATTTTATCTCCTCTCTTCTTCATGAATAGAGTGTGATCTGCATTACTCTGTAGGTAATCGTACTTCTTCATGGCTTCTGTAAATCTCCCTAACCAAGCTCTTGGAGACTGTTTCAACCCATATAAGGTTTTCTTCAATTGGCAAACCTCTTCATCTTCAAAATCATCTTCGAAACCTGGCAGAGCTTCCATGTAAACTTCATTTTTTTAATTCACCATGCAAGAATACATTAGTAACATCGAACTGGTACATGGGCCAATCCTTGTTTGCCGCTATAGAAAGCAGAACTCGAACAGTATTCATCTTTGCCACTGGCGAGAAAGTTTCGGAGTAATCAACTCCATAAGTTTGAGTGTAGCCTTTAGCCACGAGCCGAGCCTTGTACCTCTCGATGGTTCCATCGGGTCTTCGTTTGATAGTGAAGACCCATCTGCACCCCACAATTCGCTTCTCTTTTGGTAGCCGACACTTTTTCCATGTCTTATTTCTTTCTAGAGCTCTCAACTCTACCATCATTGCTTCTCTCCAGTGTTTGATCTTCAGGGCTTCTTTCACAGTTTGTGGGATTTCTTCTTCTCCATATAGGGCTGCCTCAAAAGCTGTTCCCAGTCTTGTCATATTTGCCTTTGCCACACTCCCTACTGGATATTTTGCTCGTTTACTTGGTCTCTCCGGTGAGTATCGTTTGGGAGGAACACCACAGTTACTTCGGGGTGGTAAGATATACTGCCATGTATCTTCGTCTATGACTTCCTCCATTCTTTCTTCTGTAATGACAGGGTCAGCAGTAGTAGTAACAAAGTTTTCAACATGATTGTTTACCTCATATATCGGAGGGGGCGGTATTGGAGTGCTACCATGAACCATAGGTTGAGATGTGTTTAAGTCAGGTTCGTCGGCAGTATTATTTGGCTCTGGTGGACCTTTAGTGGGATTATGGTTATTCGGCATAAGTAGCCAACTTATCGAGTCAACACTAGTAATTTCCCTCTCCCCCTGACTGGTAAGTTGGGTGTTGTAGAAAAACTCAGATTCTAAGAAGGTGTTGTTCATTGTGGTAATCACTTGACGAGTTTTTGGATTATAACACCTATACCCCTTCTCCCTTCTGATTGACACCATACCCAATAAAAACACATTTGGTTGCACACAGGGATAGTATTGTTCGCTCATGTTTTGGAATATGAACAAACACCGAACACCCAAAAATATGAGGTTTGAGGGATAAGGCAGGAGGAATTGTAGTCATGCTGGATAACATCTGGATAGGATTTTTAAGGCAAAGGGCTTTGGTGGGGAGACGATTGAAGGTGTAAATTGATGTAGCCACGGCTTCAGACTAGAAAAAATTTGGTACTTTTGAATCTAGGATGATGGCTCGGGTCATTTCAAGGATTATACGGTTTCTCCTTTCGGCAACTCCTTTCTGTTCGAGGGTGTAAGCACATGAGGTTTGATGGATGAGGCCATTATTGGTGCAAAATTCTTTCATCTGAGTATTAACATACTCCCCCCCCCCATTATCAGACCTAAGGGTTCTAATTTTTGTTTGAAATTGGGTAAGGATCATGGTGTAAAAGTCTGAAAATTTGGAAAAAACATCTGATTTATTTTTGAGAAAATACACTCATGTCATGCGAGTGCAATCACCAATAAATAAAATATCAAAAACCATTTCCCCCCACAACTGGAGATGGGCCCCACACATCAAAATGAATTAAGGAAAAAATATTATCAACTCTAGTGTTTTTGGGTCTGAAAGTTTTTCGATGGCTTTTAGCCAAAACACAAGTTTGACAGTGCAAAACAGAACTCAAATCTAGATGCGGAAAAATAATACTTAAATAACTAGTAGACGGATGCCCTAACCGCCTATGCCATAACCAAGCTTCCCGTTCTGAATTTCCATGAGCCAACATTCCTTCGCCAGTTTGAACCGTCTCATCCACATAGTATAACCCATGATGCTCAGTGCCACGCCCAATAGTCCTCCCCGTCCGGATATCCTGTAGACAACAAAATTTGGGATTTATTAGAAGGGTGCAATTGAGTTCTCGTGTAACATGGCTGACAGATAACAATTTCTTAGACAAAGCTGGCACAAAGAGACAATTAGGGATTCTCAACGATGGTGATATATTTGAATGGTTCCCGACCCCTCAACAGATATAAATTCCCCGCTGGCTATTTCAATATAAGTCCTTTTTGATTTAGTCAACTCTCCAAAGTCAGACCTATCACATGACATTGTGTCTGTTGCCCCACAATAAAAAAATCCACCCTTTTTCATTTTTTCCATCTATTTTTGTGACTTGACATGCAATGGAAATTTCTGGGTTATCTCTTAATACGGAAAAACGATTTTGGATTGAGATTGGGCTACTATAGTATTTAATGCTAGTGTTGGGGTCAACATGAGATTTTTTATAAATATGGGGGTTGTCATGAAAGAGGGTGGGGGCGGGTTTATAAAAAAGAAAAGTGGAAGGGTTTGAGGCAAAGTCAAACCCTCAAACCCTGTACCTTTAATTGATTTTGTAAATGAGGCAGAGCCTCCCGCCGCCTCCGCTTCTCGGTTGATTCCTCCTTCGTTCACGCCCCACCATCCGCCGCCTACCGAGATTTCAATCGGTTTTCCGCCGTTGTTTCCGGCGTGGACAGCCCCTTGGCTGCCCGTCGGAGTGACAAAGCCGGCGCCTTCTTCTCTCCCCACTGCATTCTTCCCTTGCCGGTTGAATTCCGGTTCAGTTTGTGTCCATCCTCCCACCATTCTGGAAATCCTACCAATTTGAAGCATGTTTCTTTGGTATGCTTTGTCATCCCACAATGTGTACAATACAATTTTGATTTGTCGATTCCTCTCTGATTTGAGGAATTGTTGTGTGATTGTGGTGGTGGAGGTGGTCCTCGATAGGGCGGCGGTGGCTGTGGTGCTCTGTCTTGACCACCGGACTGGGGCGGTGGTGCTCCCTGACGAGCACCGAAGCCGGCGCCTATGTCGGCGTTGACGTTGGTGGTACTATCTGATGGTTTCCAGACTTCGGCCAGAGCTTCTTCTTGTTTGATGAGGCTGAAGGCAGTTTCAGCGTTTGGTTCATCCTTCAATATTTCTCTTCTGAGGTTGTCATATTTGTCATCCAATACGGCAAGAAATTGGTAAAGCCGTTTAATTTCTTGTTCCTTTCTGTAAATGTTGATACCTTTGTCGCAACAATCATATGGGCAAGGTTTTCGAGCATCCGTGTTCACCCACAGATTTTGTAAATTGCTCAAGTAGCTTTCGAGGGATTCATTTTCTTGAACTAATTTGTTTGTCTTGATCTCGAGGTCGTACACCTGCACAGGGTCAGCCCTGACTCCAAATGTAATGTTGAAGATTTTCCACATCTCCTTCGCTGTCTGGTGTTGAGCGAATTGAATCACCAATTTTTGATCCATATTCTGGATCAACCATGAGAACACTGTGAAATCTGCCTCCTGCCATGTTTTGAACTTTGGGTCGTCGGCTTTTGGAGGATCTTCATCTCCTTCAAGATGATGGAGTTTTCCTCGACTGCCAACGTTGACTCGCATTATTCTTGCCCAAACAGGGAAGTTTCTCCCATCGAACTTGAATCCAGTTGAGACGTTTTCAAAGGTGTTTGTCATGTTGATTGACACTCACTTGATTTTGGCTGTTTTTGGGTGTAGGTTTGAGAGATTTCTGCTGGATCTGTAGCCAAGGTTCGAGATTGGTTGTTTTTGGATTTCTGCTGGATCTTAGTCGAAAGGTTTGGGAAGGGTTTGAACAATGATGAATTTTAATTCTGAGTTCGATTGAACCACAGAACCGTTTCTGCTCTTGATACCATGATAAAACTAGGAATTGTATTGAATTAAGATGATTTGTGATACACTTGATCGTCCTATTTATAATGCTAGAGAAATAAATACTCCTAGGTACTATACACTTGGAATTATAATAGAATTAATGTTATATTCCTTGAGCGTATAAGATGTCTCTTTCCAATAGTCTTGATACTCAAACTTTATTATTTCCAACACTCCTTAAGACCCCAACTCATTATTTCCAACAATATGGAGTTTATAAAAAAAAGTAGTAGTTGTTTTTACAACTAATTTTTGGTTTATTTACACTGATTTCCAACATATAATTGAGTTAAATCTACCGGGAGATAGGAAAGAGAATAGAAATTCAATATCTTATTTCCCGTGATGAACTAATCTCCCCCAAAGATTTTGGGGGAAAAAATGGAAAGAAAACAAATAATATAATAATGGGAATGTGTGATCAATTATTTTGTGTGGGTCTCTTGTCAAAGGAGAATTCCATCTCTCCTCCTCCAATTGAACACAAAATCAGATCTGGAAGCTCGAGAATCCACGAATTCACACTCCTATCCTTCCGATTCTGGAAAATCATTTACAGAACGAAGCAATTGCTCGTCACCAACACATTGCAAGCCGTAGGAGTCGAAATCGTGCTCGGCACGATCTACATCAACATCGGATTAGACAAATTGGGGATCGAGAAGCGATTAGGTCTCTTCGCGTTCACACTCACCTTCTTTCTCTCCCCCACCACCGAAACCCTCCCGATCTTCCTCAACGAGCGCCCAATCCTCCTCCGAGAAGCCTCCAATGACGTCTACCGCCTCTCCTCCTACCTAATCGCCAACACGCTCGTCTTCATCCCCTACCTTCTCGCCATCGCAATTGTCTTCTCCTCTTCTGTTTACTTCCTATATTCATGTTTCAATTGCTCAAATTCTTCAGCTTCAATTTGGGGGAAAAAACGGTATTGCTCAAATTCTTCAGCTTCAATTTCAGCTTCTGTATACTTCATAGATTTTGAAGGTCTTCGATTTTGCACAATTGTGTGAATTGTATGAAGATCAACTGATTTTTCAGAGAGAATTTTAGGGAGGGTTTTAGAAAATGATTTCAAATACAATTTTATTTTTTTCTGTCATCTTATTAATGAAATGACACTTATACCCCCATGTTGACATAATGTGATAGTTGTTGACATTTCATTAATCTTGTGGATTAGTGGCTGAGATTGCATCTCATTTCTCAATTTAGCTAAATAATCTCAACCTAACAGCACCCTATATATATATATATATATATATATATATATATATATATATATTTTTTTTTTTTTCCCATCAATATAATTTTTTAGTTATGCCCTTATTCAACCACAACTTTCAATTTCAATTGACAAAAAAAACTTTCAATTTCAGTTGCCAAATCGCCAATTCACTTTTTAACCCACAATGCAGTCTCATTCGCATCCCAAATCCGGTCTCAATTCGATTTCCATCTCATCATTTTATTTTGTTACTCTCCAATATTTTTTGTGAATTGCGATTAAATTAATAAATACAAATTTGAAAACTACTTAATAAAAATCTAAAAATACATTAATTTAAAAAGTAAAAATAATACTCCAAAAAGTTTTACGACCACAATGTCGTTTCCTAGTTGCCTCGCTCATCGTTACGTTAACGTATTTGTTTCAAGCATAGTGGAGTATGCATGGCTTTATAAACAATGCGCCTATAATCTTGTCCATTCTATCGGAGTACCCTAGGCTGGATTTGGTGTCTTTCGTCGTCAGAACTTTTCCCTTTGCCTTTATCCTTGCAATTCAACGAAGATCCATTGCGCTATTTGGTCGAAATTGAAATTATTAAATTGGGAGAATTTCGGATGAATGAAGAGTAAATGTGTAGGTTTAATTGTACTATATCATACTCCCTCCGTCCCCTAAATTTTATCATAGTTTGACCGGATACGGGTTTTAAGAAATGTAATTGAAAGTGAGTTGAAAAAGTTGGTAGGATGCGAGTCCTACTTTTAAAGTATTAGTTTTATAATAAAAGGTGAGTGACAATAAGTTAATGGAATGTTGGGTCTACTGCCAAAAATAGTAAAATGTGAAATGTGACAAATTTTATGAGACGGACGGAAATGGAAAAATGTGACAAAATTTCAGGGACGGAGGGAGTATATAAACATACAAGCTATATGGAGTTTATAAAAAAAGTATTTGTTGTTTTTACAACTAATTTTTGGTTTATTTACACTGATTTCCAATATATAATTGAGTTAAATCTACCGGGAGATAGGAAGGAGAAAAGAAATTCAATCTTATTTCCGGTGATGAACTCATCTCCCCCCTCCCCCAAAAGATTTTGGGGGGAAAAATGGAAAGAAAACAAATAATATAATAATGGGAATGTATGATCAATTATTTTGTGTGGGTCTCTTGTCAAAGGAGAATTCCTTAGACACATGAATGGTGATGTGATGATCCTGTGAGGAGCTGAGCTCCACCTCTGCCTCGATATGGGAGACAGGGCGCTGGAACCGGCTGGGAGACGGGGATTCGGTGTCGGAGTTGTCGACGGTGTCCATTTCGGAGCGGTAGTGACGGAGGAGGTGGATGGGCGACGTGTGGCGCGAGGGCGTCGCAGGCCGGCTCGACAACGGAGTCGTTTGCCGGCTTTCTTTTACGTGTTTCCTGGCCGTGTGGTGCCAGTTTCTTAGCGCCCTCGCTACTCTATCGTTGAATATCGTCGGTTTCATGTTTGATCCCATCTGTACATTATTTATTAAATAAATAAACACATAATTCTAATACGTAATTAATTTTTGTAGGATGCTTAATTTAATAATACCTGAGTGACGAGGGCATAAAGTGGGAGAGTCACATAGCTGCAAAGTATCTGTATGAGAATCCTGTTGATCAAAATTAGTACAAATCGTTACTCAACTGTATTAATTTCAAACAAGCGAGCATTATTATATGGAAGATTTAATTACCCCATTGAGATCCTGATTACGATATCCTCCACGTGCTCATGAAAGCACGATTTTAATCCGAATTCAAACTATTCAACAAAATAAAAGGTTAACATTTTATATGCCAGTATATTGATAATTTTGTATCTCATCTATGAAACTCACCCAACTCCATGCAAAGAAGGCGAGTTGAAACGCATTCTGCAACATTTCAAAAAAAAAGATTCATATTAATTTTAATTAATTAGATATTTAAAATTAACTTAGGATAATTAGTAATTAAAAAAGTAGGTACCTGAAAAAGTACAAAATTAATAAGGTAGAGTACAAGGCGTGGGCGATTAAACCAGAAAAGGTCATCTCCCGGTTGAACTACAAGAACGCCTTTAACGACTTCACCCTTTTCTTTAATTCTGAGAGCCATTTTGGAAATTATCACTTGTAGCTTCGTCCCTACCACTAATATCACCTGTCCATTTTCAACATTTTTATTTCAACCTAATTAATCGATTAAAGTCTTTAACTATGTCAACTTTCGAATGTGTATGCAGAAAATTCACAACTTACAATCAATGGGATGAATGGCAACCAAAGATAAGAATACCAGCCTGCCCACATACAAAATAGCAATTAATTAAATTATGGTCAATCATAATGAGCCAAGAATTCTAGAATCAATCATATATACCTTCTTGAAATAAGAAAGATATATTTTCGTTGGAATTTTCTCTTTACAAAATAGCACTACAATAAAATAAATTTGAAATGCCATTTTGTATCACTGAAGTCACGTTAGAAGACAATTGAGCATGCAGGATATATATAGGTTAATTAATTAATCGATATACATATGCGCGTGGAACTCACCGTGCTTACTGGCGAGCAAGAATAACACAGCAAGAAACCAAATTGGTGGACTGCAAACAAGATGATTAAAGCATATTAGAACTAAAGTAATGACGATGAGAAATTAATAAATACTACTTTAAAATATGTTGTTCAAACTAGAATATTAATCATAATGTGAATTCATCTTTTTTAACCAGGGGAAAGATGAACGCATGTATTAGGATTAAATCATTTGTCTTACCTATACGAATCATTCTTATACATATATTAAGGCTCAATGTACATTATTTTAGTTGACATAAATAGACTTTTCCAAGTATGATTAAATAATTTATAAGGGATTTGCACGCAAATATAATAATGTACACATATGCATAGGAGCAGGATCGTTCTGATTCTATTAACTGGATCAATTTAGTCGATAGATCTTAATGGTCAAAATTGATTTTTGACAAGATTATATGTTCTTACGCACAAATTAATGCTAGCTCTACGATATTAATTTTTTTTAACATAAATTAATGCTTCTGTTCCTTAATGTTAATGTATTAGAGATATATACTCCATATGGTTTATAGTTCACAGGTTACGTAATGAGTTGAGATATACGTGAGCATGCAAAAATAAGATACTCCTTCAGTTCCCTAAAAATGAAAATTCTTTTTTTTGGTCCGTCCAAATAGAAACTTTCTATATTAGGAAATTTATTTCTCTCTAATAAGATGAGACTCATTTTCCACTAACCATCTTTTCTTTTTAACCATCTCTTAATTTATCAATTTTGCATTAAAACCTGTGTCGTTTTGAAAGTTCATATTTTTAGGGGACGGAAGGAGTATTAAAATTTACGAACCTAATTCCGACAACCACTTTGAAGTCCTCTTCAAGCGATCTATTGATATATTTCTGAAAATCAAATTGCTCATGGCTTTGCGGTGCAAGGTGTGCCTGATCATTAATTTTACAAAACAATCCTTATATTAGTTTCTGTAATAAAACAATGCTTACAATTCAAAAAAAAGAACCATATTTTCACAATAATATCTTTGAAACCAAATTAGATTTTGTTAATCAATAAAGTTCAGATAAAACTGGGATTTACTTACCGTGATAAATCCATGCCGAAGAGTCAAGTAATCCACTTTTGGAACAGATCTTACAAATTGTCGGAAGAAACTAACCTGAAAATCAAATTAAAGTACATGATAGTAAAAATTAACGACACCAATAACGGATTTATTTGAGGTTAATTAATACTAACATTCAAAGCTAAACTAAAAGTGATTGAGACTTCAAGAATGATCTATTCATATATTAATTTGTGAAGGCATTAATTAATTAATTAACTAATAAACTTGAGTTGATTTATTACTGTGCGTGCAATGGTAAGAGCATCCACAATAGCGCCTAGCGCACCGCCTAGCCGAGCGCCAGCGCTAGGCGGTGCGCTAGGCGGTCTATTGCAGCCGCCCAGTGATTTTCGCGAACAAAAACCGCCTAGCGCTCGGCGGTTCCGTGGCGCTAGGCGATCCGCTAGGCGCTATTGCAGCGTCCGGATCACCTAGCGCACCGCCTAGCGCGAATTTTTAATTTTTTTTTGTTTCTGAAACACTATATATACGCGACTTGCCCGACATGCGCCAAACGGAGGCTCATATTCGACTCCAAAAGGATTTAATTGAAGAGTTATGGGCGCGGAGGACTGCACGGCAGTAGTTTTTTTATTAATTATGTAATTTTTTTTAATTAATGTACTTTTAAAATTTTAATAATATTATTGAATTTTCTCGTATATGTATCGTAAATTAAATTGCGTATTTTATGTGATTGTTAATTATTTGTTTTATATAGTTTTGAGTGATGTGGCTATTGATGTGCCTGTTCTATTTATGATGTGGCTAGGCTATGGCTGGGCTATTTATGATGTGGTATGAGGATTTTTAGTGTAGATGATGTAGCAAAAGGAGTTTATAGCTAGGCTATGGCTGGGCTATTCCTATTGTGGATGGCTTAAGTGAAAAAGGTAAACACTGAAGCGCTATAAAAGCTGAAAAGGTCAAGCCCCGTATACAGTACAATTATTGACCTTGAATCTGCAATTTGAACGCAATAAAAGATGAATAGAGTAGGTGTAGTTTTTATAATAATTTCCTGAAAAAGCAGTATGATTGCTTCAACTTTATGAAATGCAATGATATCCACATATATATGCGCACAGGTATTTATAACAAGATTCAGACGACAACATATTTGTTGACTTATAATGTCTCTACTATACAAGTTTTGAAATATATTTGCAATAATTAAAAAAATAAATATTGGCGATACAATTTGAGGAAATAATTAGAGAATGGCGGTGATTTATTTAGTTGGAAAAACTTACAATCCATAGTAGAATAGGAGTTTTGCTCCAGAAGCTCAAGTGTCTCCTTCCAAATGATGTTTGTGTTGCAAATCTGAATCTCTCTGGGTCTATAAATATATATAGTTAAGAAGAAACATAATCAATTTGTAGTAATTCGAAATTAATAGTAATACCTAAAACACAAAAATGGACGTACCGTGTGCAAATTGGTACTCAGCAGTCGTTGTTTCTTTCTCCCATGCTTTCCAACTTTTCATCTAATTAATTAAAGGTATAATTAAGTAGGTGGATTGGATGGTTTTAAACACGAGATGAAGATGAGGTGAAAATACATATGTACCATACCTTAGCTCTTCCCAAGGCCATGGTGATGATACAATAAAGGACATGAAAAACGGCCAAAACGAAGATGAAAATATGCAACTGATGTATTCCATCCGATGATACAAATGGTACTTTCCCCTGCAATCATGCACACATTATTTAGTTACGCTTAATTTTCTCTATAATTATCACGACATCAAAATCAAATACTAATACCTTTTCTGCGCATTTGTCGCTGCCGCCGCCGGCCAATATCCGCCTAGCGCCGCCTTCTATCCACAGAAGTCTTCTCCGGTGGCTCTCCTCGTCGTCCGCCTTCGACTCCTCCTCGCTTTTGCTGCACGGATGCCACGACGCACCAGCCGACTTCGATATACATATATTAGATATCGGAGTCTGCCCAACTGTTAGCAGCAACGATATAAACCCCAGCAGCATCAACTCTTCAAATTAAAAGATAAAAGATAAATCAGAATTTGAAGAATTATGATCATGAGTATGAAATCAAAATCTTACCAGACTTTATCTTTTCAAGCGCTTCAAACAGAGCTCTTTTGTTCTTCGACTTCAACCACTGGTGATCATCAGATCATATTATGAAAAAGAAATGTCAAATTTTGTAGTAAGACTTTTGCAATTTGTTACCTTTCCTATTAAGTAGATGATGTGCTCGATCAGGATCGAAACCGCAACCAAGGCGAAGCACACGACGGCCACCGCCCACGTCGGAGTTTGCTCCAGCGACCTTCCGCTACCTCCGGCCATTTTCACCGCTCCCAATAAATTCCACTGCTTGATTATGACTCAATATCGATTCCAGTACAAAAAATATGATAAGTTAAATGATTTTTAAATGTAAAATTTGAAACTAAGATGAGATCTGATCATCAAGAAATGCATTAAATAAGTGTGAACTTTTTTATTTGAAAGGGAGAGATGTTTGGGGAAGATACGGAACTAAGGGTATAATGGTAAAACCTCTATTTGAAAAAATAGACTTGGACAATGGAGACGCGTTATAAAAGTGTTCGTGATCGAATTTTGTTGAATTTATCAGATATGTGAACATGTGACTATTTTCGTTAATCTGTAACGTCAACCCTATATATATATATATGTAAACTATTTTCCTGAATAATTACACGCAGTGTGATTTTCTAGTTGGGGTAGTAATTGTTAATAGAAGTAGTAGTTCATTTTATTTTGTTTTAATTAATTATATATATGGTCTAGCTAGTCTTGTTCGTTGAATTTTGGAGGTAGTAATATACTCCACATATTACGAATGCCAAAGTTATAAAAATTTAGGGATTTCTATTTTGAAATTGGAGTTCTTATTAATGATTTGTGGACTATCAAGAGTCGAGATAATGGCGAGAGGTGTAGTCGAGCGGGGATCCGGCAGATGCTGGATTTGAACCAGCTGCCCGGGTTGGGGGAGGGTTTTCAAAAAGAAAATGGAAAATGAAAAAAATCATTTTAATGGAATTGATTTTTCATTTTAGTATTATTGATTAGCATCGCAGTGGTTGAATTTCCAATAATACTGCACATGTCAAATCATATTACTTACTCCGTCTCACCAAAAGATGTCACATTTGTAGGACGACACGAGATTTTAGGAGGTTTTATTTTATGTATAAAGTGGAAAGAGAAAATATAGTATTTATCTTATTATAAAAGAAAACTTTTTTTCTAAACATGGAAATATAACATCTTTAGTGAGACAAATAAAAAATAAAAGTGAACCATCTTGGGACGGGGAATACTAATTACGTATAGGAGTAGCATGAGCTGCTCGATACCAAATAAGTGGTGAGTAGAGGTTTAGTAGTGTATTATGTTGATGTATATAAAGGGGGAACACATGTAGCGTGATTGTACAATTAATTGATCATCTTAGGCCGTAAATATGGCTCATAACTCTATAATACAAACAAATAAAATTATAAAAACAAGAATTCTTAACGCGGCAAAACAATATTGTTTTAAATAATTGTAAAATTATCTTAATATATAAGCTACTTTAATAGTAGTAGTAAATTTTTTAAATACAAAAAAAGAACACTTTAATCGGGATGTACCTAAAAACTGAAACTACATCATAAATTATTAAAGGTAATAATGTATTAATATAGTACTCAATCATGTACGAGTTGAGTTGGGGTCGTTTACTTTTTAAGCAAAAACTTAATTCTAACTCCTACTACTTTATTTCTATTTCTTTCTCTTACTTTATTCTTTTAATTTATTTATTTTTATTTATTATTGAAATATCAATTTCTTAAATTTCATGCTCAAAAGAAATGTATCAACTTTATTTTTTGTTTTTCTCTTTTACTTTATATTTTTTCATTTAACCTTGAAACATCAATTTTTCAAATCTCATATTTAGAAAGAAGAGTGAACTACATCAAAAGTCCATAACGTTTCCATTTGTGTCACTGCAGGCCCCTAACAAAAAAAAATATCGTTAGACAACTCTAACCTTAAACATAATCACATATCATATATTTGTAGTCATTTTTCGGACCAAAATGCCTAATTGTCTTCAGGGGCATTTTAGTCAACTTACCAAAAACCTGTACACCTACACTGCAGACCTCTACTGCCTTGCAGACCTACCCTCGGTAATGTCATGTCATATTTGAAATTTCCCACGATATATACATATTGTAAGGGGTTTAGGGGTATGCTTCATTTTCATTTCTCACACTTCAAATCATTTATCTCACTTGGGGGGTTTTGTGTCTGCACCTACCATCGTTTACTCACTCATTCATCCCTATCGCTGAGTTTGACATCGCAATTTAGGTAAGTTCCACTGTGACCGGTAAAATGTAGGATGCTTTTTGTGTGTTCCTGCAGCTGATTTTGGTTGTGTTCAATTTAGGGTTTATGTGTGTTAGGTTGTGTCGTTCCAATTTTTGGGTTGTGTCATTCCAATTAAAACATTTTTTGTTTTAATTTTCAATTCAGGTCATTGTTGCAATGTCTTCTTCTAGTTCTCAATCTTACGGGTCAAGTTTTAATTGGAATTGGCCTCGTCCAGAGATTGTGAACTGTAATCATGATCTTGAGGCTGAGCTAGTGATATCTAGGACGGCGGCTAATCCTGGTCGACGTTACTATCGTTGTCCAATATGGAAGGAAGATGATTGCAGATTCTTTCGTTGGTTTAATGCGGGTCTATCGCCAAGCCAAGACACTTACTTTCAAAGAATCAAGCTCGAACGAGACAAGTTTGAAAAACAACTCCGATGCAAGAATATTGTGGAAGGTGTTCTTGAAGATAAATTGCGCATGAAAAGTGACGAATGTGAAGAGCTGAAGTTAAAATTGAGCATGAAGACTGAGGAGTGTGTACGTCTTAATTTAGAAATTGTTAAAACCACCAAAATGTCCCGAAATATGAAGATTGTAATATTGGTGTTATGCGTTGTAATTATTTTCCTAATGTAATGGTAACACTTTTCTTCTTCAATCAATAAGAGGAGATTTTTTAGTACTAAACCTTTGAAGTTCCATTGTAAGTATAAGGGGTAAATAAGTGACACTTTAATTATTGTACACGAATGAAGTTCCCGAATGAAGTTTTACAATCACGAATGAAGTTCCCGAATGAAGTTTTATAATCACGAATGAAGTACCTTAAATACAATAGGTACATTAAACTAACACTCTGAAGTTTTATAATCACGAATAAAGTACCCAGCTTTTGGTGAAATACCGCCCTACGTACAAAACTTTTTGTTGAATAACACCCAACGTACAAAACTTTTTGTGAAATAACACCCTACGTACAAAGTTAAAATAGGCAATACTTAATTAATAACACCCGACGTACAAGACTTTTTGTGAAATAACATCATGCGTACAAAGTTAAAATATGCAGTACTCAATTAATAACATACGTATAAGTAGTTATCAACAAACAAGAAAGGCCTTCCCATAAAGGATACACAAAAGTATAGTCATAAAATACAGACAATAAATGCAGTTAACTATAACTACATACAAGAGCCTTCCCATAAAGCATAGACAAAAACATAGTCATAATGTTTGACAAAAAAGACAGTTAACTACATACAAGGGCCTTCCCATGATGATCCCTAACAAGAATAGTCATAATATAATATCAGCATAATGTTTGACAAAAAAAAGGCTTCAATACACTAACAAAAACCAACATCATTGTTTAGACTTTCAGGTTCCCAAACTTAATCACTGCGATTATTCAATCCTGATCCCCGCGACGGCCACAGCGTTGCGGCTGAGTCCTGGTCCGACGTGTGCTAGCCCTTGGACCAATGGGATTGGTCTACAACAAACAACAAACCGGTCAAATTGACTGCCAATGGTTAGGAAATGAAAAGTGAAAAATTGATACCGAATACTACATCTTGGTTTGGCCGCGTAGACCGACGTGTGCTAGGTCGTCCCCGATGAGGTAGATTGGTCTGTAACAAACAAACCATTAAAATACAGGCCAACGGGTAGGGAATTCATATAATCGTACTGAATAGTACCTCTTGATTTTGAAACACGTTAGACGACTCAGCCCTGTCACCGCCATCCGTCGTGGGTGGCTCACTGGGCTATGAACTCTGTCCAACTTCGGTTCGAACATCTACACGGGGATCATTGGTGCATGTTCTCCTGTTATGACCATCTTGTCCGCACCGACGACATCTGAGTACAAAGGTTCGCCGTAGTGACTCAGATCCATTCTCATGATGACGAACCTGGGGCTCTTCACGCCTCAGTTTCTTTGGCGGTCCACGCTGTCGCTTTGTCGTCGGGGGTGCCTGTTCAAATCCAACGTCAGAAGTCTTGGGCCAATTATCCATCCCATTGATTGTGTACATGACATTCTCATACAGAATCGACATTATGGACCGTAAATAATAGCGGGAGACATAGTCTGATACATCCTTCTCATTCTTATTGATTGTAGCGATGGCATGAGTGCACGGGGATCCTAGTCAGCTGCAATGATCTGCACGAGCAAGTAAATTCACGCATGTTCACTACATACTGGGCTGACGGTCCCGATACTTGGTACGAATCCTTTCCGTTCCATGTTGATCTCCAGGAAGAAGCTCTCACGTACAACTTATCCACAATCTCTTTGATAACGGGCGGCAGTGCGTGACCGTATGTCTTGATCCACTGGCCTTTAATCTGAATCATCTCCATTTGACTCGTCCGGATCTCTTCCAACATGGTGATAATGGCCAACTCTCGAGCAATTGCTATCTTCGAATTAAAGGTCTCGCAGATATTGTTGAGGATAACATCACAACAAACATGTGAAGAGAAATATACCTTCACCCATTTTTCTTTTGGAACAACACCAAGTAGGTATTGATGTGCTTGGGGATATATAATCTGCAACGCATCCATCCGCTCCATATACTATTCGTGGGTTGTACTCGACGCAAGCTCCCACAATATTTCCTTAAAATTCTCCCCGATGAATTTCTTCTTGAAGTTGTTGTATATGTGCTGAACACAGAAGCGATGCTCGCCCTGTGAGAATTCCTCAAGGATGGCTTTTGCAAGACCCTACAAAATTTATGTAACACAACACCCATTAGCACATGTATAAGCCACAATACAAAATCTATAATCAAAATCGAACTATTAATCTATAGGTCAAATCATAACTAAAGTATTATTATTTAAAAAATCACAATTACAGTATACACTTTTTACTGAAATCACATTACTCGTACCTTTTGCTGATCAGACATGAAGACGTATCTTGGGGCATTCTCATGTATGTGAAGGTCCTCTGATAGGTAGGCAAGAAACCATTTCCACCGATCATAGCTCTCTGCCTCAGTCACCATGTAACACCCCTTACTCGATTAGACTTAACCAAATAAGTGGTGTCACATTTCTGGTCAGCTCGATTAACAACTATACAAATACTACTTATATATTTTTTTTAAAAATAAACAGAAACTATTCTACACACATACTATATTATAAACACTAAACCTGGTATGATACAACAACTCTTCATTGCTATACATAACAAAACAACTTCACGTGTTTCGATAGATATTTACAACCCCACTATCAAAAGAGAGTTATAACCTTACAACTTCATAACCAATATTTACAACCCAAAAATCCACCTAAGCATACCACGTATACTTCAACATTACCACCAAAAAGGGGTGGTGACTTGACACGCTCAACTGCCAACTAGCGATAACACTCGCTTCTATACTCTGCAAGAGGGGGGGAAGGGGGTATGAGCTTCGACAAGCTCGTAGTGCAAACGCATTCCAGAATAGAGTATCTAAAACTTCAATCTATATTACTATCACAAACTACACTTTATTACCTGGAATGTATCAACCATATCTATTCACAATATATATGTTATCAATATACAAATTCATATAACATCCCCAAATAATTCAATCACTTCACACGACCAACATAACCACATAAATCAAATACCAACTATCAACCAAAGTCGTATGCATAGTCGTATAACACTCTATAACATATAATCATGTCAACTTATCACTTTCTTTCATATAAACAATAGTCATCTATAGCAATTTGAATTATTTCAAGTACATATAACGATCACTCACAAACAACACTTTTAGCCCCAAATATTGCTTAGTGAAAGACACGGTACACGGGCACTATAGCCCGATAAGGGCTTCTGTAACACATATATCCGCCTGGCACTCTATTTCTCTTCTATAGCCTATTACAAGGCATCACAACATAATCACCAATCAAACTATTTTCACACTTCAATTATGTTAGAAAACTCTAATACATGTCTATTCCATCACAACATTCAATCAAAAAATCCAAACTTTAAAGATTGAACAACAAGGCAAAATTGGTTATTTTCTTCCTATTCAACTTAGGCATGAATTCATTCAATTTAACATCAAAACTCTTCTTAGAAACAAGATTGAAGAACTTAGGGAAAAATCTAACCTTTGATTCCAACTATTTTTTAGACTGTAAGAGTGGCAGTGAAGGTTTTCAATAGAGATAAGAATACGTGGGAGAGGGAAGGAGAAGGAAAGAGGAAGTCTTTTTCTTTATTCTAATTTCCAACTCTTTTATCATTAATAATTATAATTACTATAATTCTCTCCTAAAAGTCCTCATCAATACACGTTTCTTTCTACCCATCCATCTCTTAATCAATTTTCTTATTTTCTAATATTAATCATATATATACCCATATATATATAATCCTTAAAGTTAAGGATATTACACACCGCCCACGCAATAGGCCACCAACCGTTGTTTGGATCAATTTTCATGGTCATCATAAGTTGGTCTCTGTACATACCTCTCAAGAAACAGGCATCCAAGAAGATAATTGGACGGCAAAAACGCATCCAACCATTTTTCAAAGGCCCGAGGCAACAATAAAACCTCATGAATATCAGGCCTACAGCTTCAGGATCCCTGAAGTTCTCGTAGTATATATGCACACTCGAATCAAGGTGTGTCTGTTCCAATTCAGATTTGTAGTAGAACAGTCTCCGGTATTGGAGTTCCGCCTTGCCAAAGATACCTTCTAATGCACTGTCTGCTTGTGGTATAGCTTCAACAACTTCTGGCACTTCTTCAACAACATCTGGCACTGCTTCTCCAAATTCCGGCACTTCTTCTCCAACGTCTGGCACTGCTTCTCCAACTTGTGGCATAACTTCGACCTCAGACATTGCTGGTATAGCGTCTGCAACTTTTTTCATAGCTTCAACCTCAGAGACTGGGCTTCGAATGGTACTGCTTCGGATGATACCTCTTCAAAGGCTTTCTCCAAATTTTGACGTGCTACCTCGTCGTCCCTTTTTCACTTAGCACGAACATCTTCTAGACTTTGTATAAGAAATTCATCGAACTCAACATCCTTATCATACCACCCAATCATCAAAGGCTGATTCCCTTGCACCACCTCCTGCTCCTGCATCCTCTTCCTTCTCGGTGGACGCTTTGGGACAATTGGTTGAGCTTCTTCAATCTCTTCAATAATCACTCCTGCGGATTTCGGCGGCCAGAATTTGAGAACCTCTTGCGTTTCATCTTTCACTTTTTTAGTATAGCGGCCGCCCGGGTTATCTCCAAAACGTATATGTGAACTAGCTTTGTGCTAGTAGCAACAACCTTGAGGAATTTGATTAGGTGTGCATCCTCAACAATGGACATCAAAGGGCCTCCTATTACTTTGTCCTCACAGCCAGGACTATGCTTTGGATGAAAGTAATAAAACTCGCATATTGTCTTCCTGTCATACCTCAACTTAAGTACCATACTAGACAAGTCTATCAGCTCGAACTGGTTAATGTCGCAGTCGTCGAAGAAAGTCAAATAACCACCAACATACTTCTTCTTTTCTTAGGTTTCGAAGAACGAACCACCATGATGAAAAGCAACGGAAAACTTCCCAAGAGCGTCCTCTGTTAAGATTATTCCAAATCAGACAAAATTAAATAACCTAACTTGTGACAAACTGAGAAATGGAAATAAATCAAACCAAGACATGAATCTAAATTACCAAAATTTAGAAATTTCGGAGCCCTAAATCACAAACTGAGACTATCTATTAGTGAAATTGTAAATTGCGATTTTAAAGCCTAACTTACTGTATTCTTCTTCGGGATAGAAAAAATCCAGTTCAGGATCTCGGACATCCCAGGTTTCTTTATTCACATCGATGACCTCCGATACATGTCTAGGTTGTCGCGGTGGCGATGGCGGTGGTGCGGGATGTTTTTTACGCTGAGACCCATTTCGCGAGGAGGAAGCACCAGAGGACCCAGCTCGCTTCCGTTTTGGCGCCATTCATGCAAGAGACTTCAATGACGAAGGGAGGGTTTACAACAGATACTGAGTAGGGGTGTGGGAGTGAAGTGGTGTGGAGGGAAATATTGTGAAGTGTATAGTCAAAATTGTGAATAGTTTGAAATGTTTTAAAATTATCGCTCCAAGTGTATATGTGAAGAATACGAAATGGCTGCACAATATGTCCAATCGCTAACAATCACTTGTGTCAGGAACGGTAGAAGTCGCAGCATGCAGGCTGCCACTGTCAGAATGTTCATTGAAATGACCGGAATGCCCTTTTAGGGCTTAAGGGCAATATAGTCAGAAAAAACACGATGTGTGATTATGTTTAAGGTTAGGGTTGTTGTTAGGGTTTTGTATACTAGAAATCACCTTTCGAGTGATTGGATACTGTAAAACTCTAATGGTTATTTTCCAATAAATGCAACAGATTATTTTTATCATAATGTTGTTATGTTTTACATTTAATGGTTGTTTATTACATATTTAAATGTATGAGCAAACGTAACAAAGTCTAAGTCTTTGTTTTAGTAGACCGGTTGTGGGCGTCGTCCAATTTAAGGTAACACGGTCAGTTCTAAACAAAGAAAAATAAGAATTTCACAACCTAGATAGGCCTAGACTACCTATCGCGAAAGGTTGCAATGTCAGTCCGATTATTTCTAAACCTTATTGAAATAAGATGACGTTGGTGTGGTATAGCACTGAATGGATCTAACAGCAAGACGAGTCTTTATGCTATCTACTGAAAGACGAGGTCTAGAAAATTAATTTCTTAATCAATGTACGTTAGCATTGAGCATACGATATTGAGGATCCACTACTTTGACTTACCAAAGGTGCGGGTTTTTTGTAACCCAACGATCCAGGTATATTGGGTAGTGGTGATCATTATCTAGAGGTGCTAGGATTGCTATTATGTTGAAACGTGCGCGAGGAGAGTCTCGTTTGATAACATCCACAAGAGGAGCTCGAAACGAGGTTTTATTATTCGGAACCTAGCTAGTTGGAGTTTGATTACTCTATGAATAATAAATAAGAGTTTCATGCTATGTCCACTCTTGGAATTCGAAATATGTTAATTAATTAAGTCTATAGCAGACATTAATTGATTAATGGATGTTTCCATCTTAAGCACGGGAAATGAATCAAATGCAATTAAAGGAAACCCGGAATACTTGTAATTTCAGATTTGGAAGGCAGTGCAATATTACTTCTGTAGTGGCTGCTCGTAATATTCCAATATAAGCTTATATTAAATTGTGGGTTCAATTTAATTAGTAAAAAGCTAATTGGGTGAGACATGTTCCAAATTCTTCCTTAGATCCCTGACTGGGCCCAATATGTGACTTATATAAATAGGAGAATAAAGGAGACAGAAAAGATAACAATTTATTATCAAAATTTCCGTCCCCCTTTAAAGAGAGAGCTCGAAATTTGTGCCTCCTCCGTGAGCTGAGTTTTGTCTTCCATTATTCGAGTCCTAGTACGTTGGTGAGATTTGCCCACACAAATATCAGCGTATAGTACGGGACACCAGTCAGAAGATCCGAGGTCTTGTATTGAAGATCTTCACGTGGAGACGGAGCAAGCCATCATCGATTCTTGATTGAATCAACAAGGTAAATTGGCTAATTCCGTAGTAAGCATGTTTTAGGGATTTTATGTGCTAAAGCATGTTTTAATTCAAGTTATGAGCATGATACATGTGATAATTACGCGAATAGATTTTGTCTAAATAATCTGCTAAATAGATCAAATTCATGTGATCCGTTTTGAACGCACGCTTCCGCTGCCAGCCCCTTCAGTTGTCTGGCGATATTTTTTTTGTTAGGGGCCTGTAGTGACACAAATGGAAACGTTAGGAACTTTTGACGTAGTTTACTCTAAAAACAAATGTATCAAACTATGTGAGATGAATCGTAATCTGTGTTAGGTTAGTTATGATATACCAATTGCATTGCATTATATAATAACTATAATAATATTAATTAAATGCGTCATTAGAGGAGAATGATACAATTGGAACATTGGTATTTGTAGAAGTTAGCGTTTAAGTTGACTACTAGTATATTTGATTAATCAACAGAAATTTATTAGATACGCTATCGTATTTAATCATTCATGACATATACGTAGGTGGACTAATTGTTTTACTAAATATATATAAATATATTATAGACGAATTAAAATTATACTAGCTATATGAATTCTTAACATGAATAATTCATTTGTACAGGAGTATTTAAATTCCCCTGTCATGGATTTGACCAGAAAACTCCATATTGAAGCTGTCTGCGTTTGACATTTGTCTCAAAATCACATAAATATGTAGGTAGGTCCCTGGCTATGAATGTTTTTCACATGGATTTAGAGTAACCACAATGGTTAGGCGCGGCTATAGCCGCGCCTCGCAGCTAGCTCGGGGCGCTCTATAGTGGCGGAGGTGTCCGCCCACGGGGCGGACGACGATTTTGGGGTGGGATGCGGCGGACGACGGATAGGCGACGGGGGGCGAGGGCGCGGCTGCTCTCCTGTCCGCCGCGGCTATAGCCGCACCTCCCATAGCGAGTGGCGAGCGGCGCGGCTGCTGTGTATTTCGAAGATTTTTTTTTTAAATTTACCTCTATAAATATAACTCTCCCTCCCTTATTTTTCACAATTTTCACACAATCCCTACATTCACTCTCTACACTTTCACTCTCTAAAAATGCACGGTCGAGACGACGAATCACCCGGCTCACAGGAATCGGGCTATGGAAGCAATCCTTCACAGCCGTCGACGGGCTATCCTTCACAGCCATCGGGATTTAGCGCCTATGCTTCTCAGCCGTCGGGCTTTGGTGGGGCTCCGTCCCAGCCTTGGATTTGGAATCAATCTCCCCCGCCGTGGGCATCGAGTCCAAACCTTCCTCCATATCAGTCGTGGAGGTCTTCTCCAACGCCCCCACCTATACAGCGGAATCTGAGTCGCTCCGCATTTGGAGATTACAGACCCAACCTCGACGCGCTTAACCAGCCACGTCTGGAGTCCCCTTTCCAATCCAGCCAATCTCCGTTCACAGACGCAGATCAATACGCATTGGATACTATGATGGGTCTGCTCACTTCCGACACACTAGATACGCCGGTGGCACGGGTGGAAACGCCCTTTCCGACCCGAGGCTCTGGCGGCAGTCGGGGCGCGGGTGGTGGTAGGGGCGGAGGCGGCAGTCGTGGCGCGGGCAGCGTCGGGGACGGATCGGGCAGCGGCGCAGGCGGTGGCGGCTCGGGCAGCGGCGGTGGCGGTAGAGACGGCTCTGGCTCCAACCGGGGCAAGCCCTACACCAAACATGAGAGCATTGCCGTGGCGAGGGCGTGTGATATCATCACATCGGACCCCGTGGTGGGCACCGATCAGCCCGAGGGGGCTATTGGAAGTGTCCACCATAGTGGGCGGAAACAAAATTTTAATTATTTACCCGTTTGCAATACAACGAATATTCGGCCCAAATTACCTCGTTTTCTAATTATTTACAATGTGATGATTTTAATTATACCTGATTAAAACTAAAAACATTTTAAAATGAAAATTGATTATAAAATTTGGGGTATTGGAAGTGTCCACCATAGTGGGCGGAAACAAAATTTTGGGGCTATGGACAAAAATTGGGACGGGGCTATTGGGGGTGTCCGCCTTATTGTGGACACCCTTACCTAGATAAAATTTCTAGAACTGTATTGGGTTAAGTACTCACCCTTATAAAACTTTGTCGATTCAACAGATGCAAATGTGACTACTAGGGACCCTAGTATTGTAGGGAATTCCTATAATTTGATAGGAATTAATCACGAGAAAACAAGGAGAGTTGTGAATTCCTATAATCATCTCATTATAATAAACATACTAATTTTTAAAGATGGCAAAAATTGAGACGCAATTATCTACGTGCCAATTCCGTGTACTAAACGAACCGTTAAGGGGTTTGCATACTTTTGTAAGATAGAAACAAAAAAAAGTGAAAATGATTGAAAAGTGATTATAACTAAATTTATGTACTCCCTCCGTCCCGCACTACTCGCACTTATTTCCTTTTTGGGCGTCCCAAGTTACTTGCACTCTTTCCATTTTTAGTAAAAAATATCACCTACAGCCGTCATTTTTGACTTTCCTATACACTCATTCCTTAATCTCCGAGCCGAAAAGGAAATGAGCGAGTAGCCCAGGACGGAGGGAGTATTATTGAAGATATTTTTTCTGAAGACCTCACGCACACATAAAAATGCGATAATTTAGGGACGACTTTTAAAGTTTATCAACAAATTTAGGCTTTACTTCTGCCATCTAAGCATAGATTAAAAAACCATTTGGAAATCTCAATTTTTATCAAAGTTTATTCATAACAATTATAGACTAATTAAATGGTAAAAGTAATAAAGAAATTTATGATAACTTAATGTAGTTGAGGCCTGAGGGTGGGTGAATGCCAGTCTTTGTGGTCTAGGAGATATCGCGACGCCGGCTAGACTTATGTACTTAGAGTGATTAGCGAGCAAAACATTATTAGATATGAACATCATATACATAACATTGATTTTAATTTTAGATTCTATTTTGAATATGATTTTTAAATTTTTTTAATTATGTGAAATTATGAAAATATTTCTATAATTTGACAATTGTTGAGGGATCATGCTCCAGACAAAGGTATAAATATAACAATATATAATATTTCTGTATAGACAATATCCAATCCTAACTAAAATACTGTATGTCGCTAATATGTTAAATGTTTAATTTTCACTGACCTTATCGAATTGGCAAAACCCTTATCCTACCTACAACAACAACATCCAATCAAAGTTTCGTTTCTGGCTGATTAGATCCAAGTTAATACTTTGTAGTATTAAAAAAAATAGTTTTAGTAGTAGATAATATATGTTTTAATACTAAATTGATAAAATAATTGGAATACAAAATAGGAAAAAGGTAGTGGACATATTATTAGTAAAATAGAGACTATTTCATTAAAATAGACATAGCTAGACTAATTTTAATGAATGAATCAAATGAGAAAATAAAATTATATTTCGTAAAAGGGTAAAAATATAGTACATCAATATATTAATAGTAACTGCTGCTGCCAATCAAATTCTTCTCTAATATTTAGAGACTATTTTGTTTTGCGCTCTATTTTGCATATGTATATACGGCTTCTCCATTAATCATGTAGAACACACACATATCTCTTTCTAGTCGATCTTTGTCCAAAATAAGATACGTAAATTTCCTGGAATCAAGTCTATTAATTAACTGGTCTCCACTTGTATTCGCTTGACTGGAGTTGAGGACGCAATTAATTCACTCAATTTTATCAAATCCATATTCTCTTTCTATTTGATGTTCATGGAAATTTTTGACATTGTCACCTTCAAAGGTGGAACGCACTTCATTATTTACTAGTGCCACTTTATTTCCCTTGATTGGATATTTTGATCATACTTTAAATCTATTATAATAATAATAATAATAATAATAATAATAATAATAATAATAATAATAATAATAATAATAATAATAATAAAAGCATACTTTATATCGAATACCCTTTAATTTTTAATATACGGAGTACTTTTTAGATGCAAAAAATGGGCCTCTGTCCATAATTAATTAACCTACATACAATTGCTATTAATATACATTTACGAATATTGTCCAACTTAACCCCAAATTGTAAAACTCACATAACATTTCAATAATGAAGTCATCTATTGAATTGATGGACTATATTCAACCATTTACATCAAATTTAAACCCATTTTTAAGTATATGTCACATTAGAAAGTAATTTTACTTCAATGATTTACACTAAATTCAAAATTTACATATTTTTTAGCATATCTCTCAAAAATAATTTGCACTAACACTATAACCCAAAAATGGGTTCGAATTCAGTTTACTAAATTCTAACTTAGTTTACTTACTAAAGTGGTGGCAAGATTTGAAAATTTAAACACATTGACAAACGGAAAATATGGTTCCTCCAAACCACTACAAGAGATATGTGGATGCTCTTATGGCATAATTTATAACCAAGTGAAAAGAGATATGACCTTCACTAGACTACCCACCTTAGAGCATCCGCAATGGGGCGGACGATAGGCCGCCCGATACCTCGGGCGCGCCATCGTCCGCCACTGTGGGTGCGCGGACGATGCCCGATGCATCGTCTGCGCCCTATAGATCGTCCGCGGAAGATAGGGCATCGTCCGCCCCATCGTCCGCCCATTGTGGGCGACGCAGACGATGCAATGCGTTTTCATTTTTTTTTTCTTCGAATTTTTGTCTATTTAAACCTCGTTTGTCATTTTATTTTTGTCTAGTTTAGGCCCGTAACCGCCGTCGTTGAGAATGCGTATTTTTTTAATTCGTATTGTAATGTATTAATTTTAAATGAAATGAAGATTTTTTTTCCAATTTTTGTAGTTATTTAAATATTCAAATAAAGAAAATGCTTAGGGCGGCCTTTAGGGCGGCTTATAGGGCGCCTCACTGCAGGTGGAAGGGTAAGAGGATAAAATGCTGACGTGGCGGTGCATAGGGCGTCCCTTAGGGTGCCCCATTGCTAATGCTCTTAGAGCATCCACAATGAGGCGGACGATAGCGCGCTCAGTGCATCGGGCGCGCTATCGTCCGCCACTGTGGGTGCGCGGACGACGGACGATGCGTCGTCCGCGCCCTAAGCTTAGTCCGCGGACGATAGGGCATCGTCCGCGCCATCGTTCGCCCACTGTGGCCGACGCAGACGATGATGCGGACGATGCAACGCATTTTAGTTTTTTTTTTTAATTCGAAAATTCTGTTTATATAAATACCCCATCATCAGATTTCATTTGTAAATTTTCGATTCACTTTTCAACTCTCAAATTACGCTATAAAAATTCCGATGGATACTCAAGTCCTGGTAGCCCGATAATTAACTTTTTTTAATCAATGTAGTATTTGTCGTTTCTATTTAATCGTTATGTTTTTTAATTAGTTTGCATTTATATATTTGAAAACATTTAAATTAAATAACAAAACAATAGTAAATCTATAGGGCGCTCCTTAGGGCGCCCCACTGCAGGTGGAATGACAGAGGATAAAATGCTGACGTGGCGGTGCATAGGGTGCCCCACTTGAATGCCCTTAAACTTTGAAATGGAGAATGACGACTCAAGACTTTCATTCATACATTAGAGTGGGGTTACAAAGAGCCAAGGTAGTTAACCCTTTTTTATTTCTTAATTAATGTAACAGAATACCAACCAATTAAGAAACTGATTATATAAGTTTTGGCCACTTTCTTTATTTTACCATAAGCGTGACGTTTCTTTTAAACACAAGATTTTAAAAAATGATATTTAAAGAATTAAGTGAAGAAAGGGTAAAGCACAAAAGAAAGTAAAGTAGAGAAGTGAAGAGAATAAAGCGATTGAGAGAAAAATGTTACTCGCTTTAGATAGGACATCCAAAAGAGAAATGTGATTCGCTTATGGTAGAATGGAGTGAGTACTATGTATTAATTGAATAAGTGGAAAGAATTGAAAAAAGAGATTCAAGAGTCCAAAACAATTAAATTTCATCACAATCAAATCTTGTTCATACAGTCATTCTTTTACATTTTAATATAAATATAACATATATATATATATATATATATATAGGGTGCTGTTAGGTTGAGATTATTTAGCTAAATTGAGAAATGAGATGCAATCTCAGCCACTAATTCACAAGATTAACGACATGTCAACAGCTATCACATTATGTCAACACGGGGGTATAAGTGTTATTTCGTGATTTAATGTGTCGGATTGTTGACATGACTTGTATGTCTAGTTGACATGACTTATAATTGTTGTTGACATGGTTTCTATGTACAGTTGACATGGTTGTACGTGCATTTGACATGGCTTGTAACACAGTTGACATGGCTTGTACGTGTAGTTGACACGATATGTACCGTAGTTGACATGACATGTATGTGCCGTTGACACGATATGCACATCAAATGTCAATAGCCTTGCACATCAAATGTCAAATTAATAAAGAAAATATGTCTCTTAGTTGAGACAGGGGAGTTTTTTTAAGGATGAATGTGGGCATTTTTTAAATATACTTATTAGAATGATGTGAAGTTTACAAAATTTTACTGTATTATTTTTCCATTAATAACATTATAATAATCAAGATCAGATTTTTCCATTCCCATAAACTACATTTTCATCATACTGCAATTACAATCTTACAGAAAATAATCTGCATTCCTCTAAACTGAGAAGAAAAAAGAAGTAGAAAATCAGACATCTCATTGAGTTACCAGCAATCCGCCATTAAAAGTCTGGCCTCAAGGATGTATTAATCAGGCTATTAAAAAAAGGATTCAATGCAACTACGTTTCGCCAGATCCTTAAAACATGGGAAATGAAATTAAAAACTATTCCACCATAGCAAAAATAAAAATCGAAGATCAATTTGGGGATTGTTCAAACCCTAGTTTTGTGCAGCAGCGGCGCGAAGCCGTAGGAGGACGACGATTCTTTGCAGGACAAGTTGTCGGAGCTGACCTCGGCGACAATGTTGATGAAATCATTGAGGCTGAGGCCGCGGAAGCGCTCCTCGTCGTCGTCGAGGAGGCGGAGGTTTTGGGAGAAGAAAGCGGGCTCGCAGAGGAGAACAAGGCCGCCGGCGGTTTGGAAGCCGAATTCCTCCTCCGCCTGGTCGAGGAGGGCGACGATCCAGACGGTGGTATCGTGGCGGAGGGCGGCGGAGGAGACGGCGAGCGGCGAGGCCGCGGCGGAGAAGACGGTGGGAGAGGTGGTGAAGGGCGGTGGATTTAGCGACGCCAAATTGGAAGAACCCTCCTAATTAGAATACAAAATTACCACTATGCCCTTTTATAATTAATTAATCTAAAAATATTTTTTATGTGGCAAAATCTGGACCATTCATTTTTATAAAATGAGTGGCTGAGATTGCATCTCATTTCTCAATTAGCCTAAAAAATCTCAATTGATCATGGACCTATATATATATATATATATATATATATATATATATATATATATATATATATATATCAGGCAGATCACAACACTTGGATCATTGGATTGGATGATTGTGATAATCCACATATTAGACTAAGATGCTACATTATTAGTCAAGCTACATTATTAGACTAAAATGCTATACTAATATTTAACTAAAATAGTACATTATTAGATGACAAGTGACATTAATCTAACTGTTAGATCACAAGATCCAATGGATAACAAGTGTTTTGGTTTTGAACAATATTTGCATGTTGAAAATAATACATCCCCATATATATATATAGAGTAGTGATCAAAGTATAACTAATTTTAAGTGTATAACTAGAGAACAAATCTCAGCCACATATTATCTTAATCCAATGATTAATAAAAGTATACATTATTAGTTAATAAAAATAGCATAGGGGTATTTTTGGAAACAAACTTCGTTCCCATATTCTCACATACACATTCCATTAAAACATTATCTCTCTCTATTTCTATTTCTATTTCTATTATCATTCTCTCTCTCTCTCCCTGTGTGCCGATCTCTGGCCGTCACCGTGATGCGTCGGAGGCGCTTCGGCAGAGAAACGTGGAGCTAGAGAGGGAGCTCCGGAGCAGCCTGGAGGAGGAGTTGCGGATTTTGATGCATCATCAGCAGTGCCGTCGCCAGTTCCACGATCGCCATGGCACTCGCCGGTGCCCGATAACTGCGATGCCTTGCAGCGGTAGGGTGGAAATTGGCGCAGCTAGCTAAACAATAGGCGTTGAGTTCGAATTCTGTGGATTTGTGACGAATTTGCTGCCCGATCCCGGTGCGGAGATGCTGGAAATTATGGCGGGCGATGATGAGGAGATGGTGGTTTTTTTTTTGCTTAGTTTAAAGTTGATTCATAAAATTCACAAAAAGGCAGTGAGTTTTGATTGCCCTGAGTTTGAGGCATTCAGATTTTTTGCATTAGTTTTGATTATGTATGAAATGAAGGCAATCAATTATTATATGTGAATTGTGATTACTTCAATTGAGATTAAATGATTTCTACAGATTTATTAATATAATATAAAAGAATTATTATTTAAAAGAAAGAAAGAAAAACCAAGCTTCACTCTTGTTCACAAAACACTATCACTTTTATTCTGATATTACTTCACTCTTGTTTAGAAAACACATCACTCTTATTCTGATATTACTTCACCCTTGTTCACAAAACACATCACTCTTACTCTGATTTTACTTCACTCTTGTTCACAAAACACATCACTTTTATTCTGATTTTACTTCACTATTGTTCACAAAACACATCACTCTTATTCTGATCTTACTTCACTCTTGTTTCGAAAACACATCACTCTTATTCTGATCGTACTTCACTCTTGTTCACAAAACACATTACTCTTACTCTGATTTTACTTCACTCTTGTTCACAAAACACATCACTCTTATTCTGATTTTACTCTACCCTTGTTCACAAAACACATCACTCTTACTCTGATTTTACTTCACTCTTGTTTACAAAACGCATCACTCTTACTCTGATTTTACTTCACTCTTGTTCACAAAACACATCACTCTTGTTCTGATTTTACTTCACTCTTGTTCACAAAATACATCACTCTTATTCTGATTTTACTTCACTTTTGTTTACAAAACACATCACTTTTATTCTGATATTACTTCACTCTTGTTCACAAAATACATCACTCTTATTCTGATATTACTTCACTCTTGTTTAGAAAACACATCACTCTTATTCTGATCTTACTTCACTCTTGTTCACAAAACACATCACTCTTACTCTGATTTTACTTCACTCTTGCTCACAAAACACATCATTCTTATTCGGATTTTACTTCACTCTTGTTCACAAAATACATCACTCTTATTCTGATTTTACTTCACTCTTGTTCACAGAACACATCATTCTTATTCTGATTTTACTTCACTCTTGTTCACAAAACAGATCACTCTTATTCTAATTTTACTTCACTCTTGTTTAGAAAACACATCACTCTTATTCTGATCTTACTTCACTCTTGTTCACAAAACACATCACTCTTACTCTGATCTTACTTCACTCTTGTTCACAAAACACATCACTCTTACTCTGATCTTACTTCACTCTTGTTCACAAAACACATCACTCTTATTCTGATTTTACTCTACTCTTGTTCACAAAACACATCACTCTTACTCTGATTTTACTTCACTCTTGTTTACAAAACGCATCACTCTTACTTTGATTTTACTTCACTCTTGTTCACAAAACACATCACTCTTATTCTGATTTTACTTCACTCTCGTTCACAAAATACAACACTCTTATTCTGATTTTATTTCACTCTTGTTTACAAAACACATCACTTTTATTCTGATATTACTTCACTCTTGTTCACAAAACACATCACTCTTACTCTGATTTTACTCTACTCTTGTTCACAAAACACATCACTCTTATTCTGATTTTACTTCACTCTTGTTTACAAAACACATCACTCTTACTATAATTTTACTTCACTTTTGTTTACAAAACGCATCACTCCTAAGTTATCACACTTCTGCAGCTTGAATGACTTTGAAATGAGAAAATATGCAAACTGAACTATACAAGTTATAAAACATCTAAAAGCAAAACATAATCCAGTAGCAAGTAACGATAAATTCTATTAAGCAAAAACAAATATTCACATGTTAGCTCCACAAAAGTGATGCTATCTATTAAATGATAAAATTATGGAACGTAAATACATTCAAAACTCAATCCAGACACAACGACTTCGATTCCCCGCTTCGCCACCCCTCTCTCGCCGCCGGCCACTCCTCCGGCACGGCCTTCTCCATCTCAATCCTCACCCTGCCGTCAAATCTGGAATAGATTTGCACCAGCAGCGGCACCTGCTTTAGGTTCCTAACAATGTCCGGCACCAAATCCTGCAGCCACAAATCGTTTTTCTCCAGAGGATCGCAGCCTCTGGTGCGCGAATTGATCGATTCCTCACTTCAGTGATTCCGCGGGCATTGCGGCGGCGGCGGAGAAGAAGACGCGGTTTCAAATGAATTCAAATTTTTGCAGCCTAATATGATTTTGGAGTTAATTCAATAGGCTATGCAATTACAAGAATACCCCTGCCTTGTTATTATGGAGTAAATTTCTGATTGAGGGAACTAATATATCATTAAATTCAAAAATTAATACCAGCCCTTGATTTTTTTGATCTTGTGACTATGATTTGTTCTCTAGTTATTTGGTTAAGGGGCATAATCTTAAGTGTATAACTAGAGAACAAATCTCAGCCACACATCTTAATGGAACAAATATTATTTATTTTAATTATAGAAAATATGCTGAGGGTAATTTTGGAAATTGCTTTCTTAATTTAAATCTGCGATCAAAACATGCAAATCTGTGATCAAATTACTCCACAATCTGACCGCCACCGTGTGCCGATCTCTGACCGCCACCGTGATGCGTCGGAGGCGCTTCGGTAGAGAAACGTGGAGCTAGAGAGGGAGCTCCGGAGCAGCCTGGAGGAGGAGGAGTTGCGGATTTTGATGCATCATCAGCAGCAACGCCGTCGCCAGTTCCGCGGTCGCCGTGGCACTCGCCGGTGCCCGATAACTGCGATGCCTTGCAGCGGTAGGGTGGAAATTGGCGCAGTTAGCTAAACAATAGGCGTGGAGTTCGAATTCTGTGGATTTGTAACGAATTTGCTGGCCGATCTCGATGCGGAGATGCTGGAAATTAGGGCGGGCGATGATGAGGAGATGATGTTTTTTTTGCTTAGTTTAAAGTTGATTCATAAAATTCACAAAAGGCAGTGAGTTTTGATTGCCCTGAGTTTGAGGCATTCGGGTTTATTTGCATTAGTTTTGATTATGTATGAAATGAAGGCAATCAATTATTATATGTGAATTGTGATTACTTCAATTTAGATTAAATGACTCTACAGATTTATTTATATAATATAAAAGAATTATTATTTAAAAGAAAGAAAGAAAAATCAAGCTTCACTCTTGTTCACAAAACACTTCACTCTTGTTCACAAAACACATCACTCTTATTCTGATTTTACTTCACTCTTGTTCACAAAACACATCACTCTTATTCTGATTTTACTTCACTCTTGTTCACAAAACACTTCACTCTTGTTCAGAAAACACTTCACTCTTGTTCACAAAACACATCACTCTTATTCTGATTTTACTTCACTCTTATTCACAAAACACATCACTCTTATTCTGATTTTACTTCACTCTTGTTCACAAAACACTTCACTCTTGTTCAGAAAACACTTCACTCTTGTTTACAAAACACATCACTCTTATTCTGATTTTACTTCACTCTTGTTTACAAAACACATCACTCTTATTGTGATTTTACTTCACTCTTGTTAACAAAACACATCACTCTTATTGTGATTTTGTTAACAAAACACATCACTTTTATTCTGATTTTACTTCACTCTTGTTAACAAAACACATCACTCTTATTCTGATTTTACTTCACTCTTGTTTACAAAACACATCACTCTTATTCTAATTTTACTTCACTCTTGTTAACAAAACACATCATTCTTATTCTGATTTTACTTCACTCTTGTTTACAAAACACATCACTCATATTGTGATTTTACTTCACTCTTGTTTACAAAACACATCACTCTTATTGTGATTTTACTTCACTCTTGTTTACAAAAGTGATTGTTGGAATGAATTTGATATTCCTTCTTCTTCTTGGCAGATTTTCGCTTCTTCGCACCTGGTGTTTTTATGTTTTTCATGTTTTTTTATGAATAGCTAAAGTGACTTCAATTACAATATGGTTAAGCGTATCAACAATACTATTACGATATTAATTAAAAACTAATTTGTACACAGCTTTCGCAGAAACCAAAATCAAATGGATCAGCTGAAGCCAAGTCCGCTCAATTCAAGGCCGCTGATGCCGATCAGCTTCATCGAGAGAGCCGCCACCGTCTACGCCGAATGCACCTCCATCGTCTACGGCTCCACCACCTACAGCTCGAACCGCCACTCAATCGCGGCGGATCTCGACGGAACGCTCCTGATCTCCCGCTCCTCCTTCCCTTACTTCATGCTCGTGGCGATCGAGGTCAGCCGCCTCCTCTGCAGCCTCATCCTCCTACTCGCCTTCCCTCTCATCGCCGTTTCTCAATGAATTTCTCAATGAATTCAATTTTGCACCTAACATGATTTTGGATTTAATTCGGTCTGCAATGACAATAATACCCCTGACTTGTTATTATGGAGTAAATTTGTGATTGAGGGAGCTAATATCTCATTAAATTCGAAAATTAATATTAGCCCTTGATTTTTTTGATCTTGTGGCTATTATTTGTTCTCTAGTTATATGGTTAAGAGGTGTTTGCCATAGATCATGATATATATATATATAAATTTATGTTTATATATGTAATAATCAATCGGTATACCAGTATACCATTGTATACTGAAGCGTCGGTATATATCGATGATTCGGTATGCCGGTATATATCGGTATACCGCGGTATAGGAAATCTAATACTGATACCGTACTGAAAACTACGATATACCGAAAAATTGGTATTTTCGGTATTTTTCGGTACTGTAAATCTGGTATTTCGGTATAATTCCCCACCCCTAACCTACAGTATGTATATAATCGCATTTTTTTTCTATGAGATTGTTAATTACTCCATCGTCCAATTTTGTTTGTATTAAGGAATAACTAATCGAAAATAATACTCACTTCTCAATGCATATACATGTTTTTAGTTTTTCATTGGAGTTCACAATTGATTGTAGGTTGAATCCAATAAAATCCTTTTTTTATAATTTAATTACAAAATACCCTTCGTGGCCCGTGGGTATTTTTTTAATATTTTAAAATTAGAATACTCTTGCATAGTAGGTTAAAATAGCTTTCGGAATGAATGTAATGACAAATAATTAGTAATATCTATGTGCTCAAGGCCCAATTTGTGGCCCAAAATATACTGAATATAAATTATAGGGTACGAACCCCGACTACGTTGAAAATAATTGCAGATTTTTTATGAGACTTTATGTTAAGCTTCATAATTATCGAAACATATACTCTGCTTATACTCCCTTAGTACCTTTTATAATACTCTCTTCACTATTCCATCATGGTGAAGACATTTCTTTTAAGCACAAAGATTAAAAAAATAGTGTTTAATATGTTAAATAGAGAGAAAATAAAATAGAAAACTAAACATAAAATAAAATATGAGATAATTAAGTAATAAACATTTAAGAATTAAAGTTTAGTGTCTTAAATGAAGAGAAAATAAAAAATATAGTTAAACTGGATATAAATTATGAGAGATAATTAATTAGGAAAGATTAAGGAATTATTTTTTATTGTGTTAATCGGAGAGAAAATAAAATAGACTATCAATCACAGAATGAGAGATAATTAAATAAGAAGAGAGATTAAATGTGTTTAGGGTTTAGGTAATTTTTTATATAAAGGAAAAAACACTCAACAACAAATAAGACTACAAAAAAATTAATTACTACTCAACTACAATGAGATAGTAATAAGACTATATTTTTTGTGGACTAATTATGTTTTTAGGTGATTTAGATTATTGGTAGAAAGTTTTCTCCTTTTGAATCACTCCAAAATTTACATAAAATTCAGATAAAAGTTTAAAGACAAAAAAGGATTGGTAGAATGGCATTAGCAAATGCGATTTTCCCCTTATTTTCTTGTTATCTTTTTAAACTTGATTTAGTTGGGAGTAGGAGTATTAGGATTCAGTTATTATATCAGTGCTATAAAGATGAGCAATACACGATACTATAATATCTAAGTTTGTGATATATATTCAAAACATAATTTCGAAATACGGTTAATTGAAATGCTTGTTATTCTCTATTAGATTAAAACTAAGTAATCAAAACCCTCCAACAAACAAAAATCAAGAAAAAGACTGATCAAGGTTTCTCTCAAATATCCGAAGCGGTAGGATTGATAGCGACAAAGAAACATGATGTGGTTAGAAACATGGGACAATGAAGTAACTGGTGTAACCTAATTTATTGCTCCAGTATTCAAAACACAAGGCCCACATCTAATTAACAGGTTAGGCCCAATTAGAGATGGACAACAACACATTTTCAAGTGGAAGGCCCACCAATTAAGTCACTGTACATCACGTGTCCGCCCATTAATGGCTCCACGACAACTACCTTCTATTTACAATCTCACTTGCCTCCAAAACTGATACTCCCTCCGTCCCGCTTAAGATGACACGTTTTCCTTTTTAGTTTATCCCAACTAAGATAACATATTTCTTTTTTTCAAAAACATTCTCTCTTCAATTAATACACTCAACCACTTTTTCTCAGTTCTATTAAAATATTCATCTTTTTTCTCTCTCTATTTTAATAATTACACCGACCTTTTTTCTATCCAATTAAACATTTTAACCAATAACTTCTAAAATCTCGTCCCGGCCAAGAAATGTGTCTCTTAGCCGAGACGGAGGGAGTAGTATTAATAAACAATTGAATACATGGATTTTAATCAGTCGGGTCGTGATCAATTGAGATTTTTCAGCCTAATTTAGAATTGAGATGCATTATCAACCACTCATTTTTATTAAATGAGTGGTCCAGAATTTGCCACATGGAAAATATTTTTAGATTAAGTAATTATGAAATGGCAGAATGGTGATTTCATGGTACATTTTATTCAATAAATACTTTTATTTAAAAAAAATTTAAAACTTTTTTAATTTAATAAAAAAATGTCAATTATATATACAATTCGTGTCACACATATAATGTCAACTGCACACATATAAGGTCAACTATGTGTACAATCCATGTCAACTAAATATACAATTCAACACACATATAATGTCAACTACATATACAATTCATGTCAACTATAAGTTGTTGACATTTGATGTGCAGGCTATTGACGATAATACCCTCGAATTGACATAATCTACATGCAGTTGACATTTCGAAAATGTTGTGGATGAGTGGCTGAAAATGCATCTCAATTCTCAATTAAACTTAAAAATCTCAACCTAGCATGACCCTTAATCAGTCTTCTACTACTCTACTATTATTAATTGGTCCGTCTTCCAAGTTGGTTTATTACTCAATCCGCCATTAATTTAATAGCAGTAAATAATACAACGCCCGTCCACAAAAAATAAACTAGTACTCCCTCTGGCCTAACTAAATTGAGTTATATTCCTATTTGGAATGTCCCAACTAAATTGAGTCATTTCAGTTTTTAATAAAAAAACAAAACATCCAATCACTCTTACTTTATTCCACCATCTATTTGCTCTTTCTTTATCTTTTCTACTTTTCAACACAATTTCTTAATCTTCGTGCCTAAAAGTTTTATCTCAACTTAGTTGCGACAGAGGGAGTAGTTTTTATCATTTTAGGGGGTCCACTAAAATTTGATCAGTTATAAATATGGAAAGTTTTAAACAAATACTAATATCTCTACACATCATTCTAAATGTGGACCCCATAAGAGCATCCCCATCCGTGCTCTTGCCATCGAGCACGGATGTGGGCCCGGACCCACTTTTATTACTTTTTTACTCCCTGCTCTTAGGCAAGAGCACAACACCCACATCCGTGCTCTTCCGCAAGGACAAGTTCAATGGTCCCACCATTCTATTATTCAATTTAAATAAAAACATTTTCACAAAATTAAAATGCATTAAAAATATCCGGAATAATATTACAAATTACAAAAAAAATTAAAATTACATAATTAAAATTCTAAAAAATAAAAATTATATAATTAAAATCCTAAAAATTAAAAATTACATAATTAAGCACCTAAAAAATAAAAATTATATAATTAAACTCCTAAAAAATAAAAAATACTTAATTAAAGGCTAAAATACCCCCGTGGAAGACTATTCATCCGGCTCTACCCCCAATGTTCTTTGGAGACCCCGTATCATTGCCACATGCGATTGAAGTTGCTCGGGGGTCATATTTGGCCTATCGGCCAAATTGAGTTGGGCCAAAACCCTCCACAACGAGTTGGTGGGGGGTTGAGGTGGCACAAAGGGAGCGGGAGCGGGGGCGAATGGAGTTGCGGCGCGACGGCGGTTGGCCGTCGACTTCTTCCTTCCTTGCGGCCGGCGTCGGGGCTACCCAAGTTAGCCCTGGCGAACTGGGTGGACACCTCATCGGAGCCGGCATCGGATAGAGATACCGACCTCGACCCTTTGCCGGAGGAGCTAGAGGAGGATGCTACGCCTCCCCTATACTTCGGATGCCCACGCACCTCCTGCCAAACATTGAGGTACTTGAATGGTTTGTAGTGTTGGGATTGGTAGGTCGCCAACGCGGCACTGATGACGTCGACCTCGCTTCGGCCGCTCCTCGCTGACCGCTTGTCCTGGAGGTAATACCCCTGAAACTTTTGGATTTCTTCGTTTGCTCTGTATATGGCATTGCGCACCATACTCTCGTTGCGCTCGATTGTTCCAGTCGGCCGGTTTTCATTGTGCCGGCGACAGATGCGCCACCAAAAATGGTCCCCGGATTGGTTCGTGTCATTCTCCGGATCTTCGGAGATAGACAAAAATGCTTTGAATAATTGCTACATCTCCCCTGGAGTGTACGTGGTGCGGACACCACGAGTAGGAAAAGTAGGAGTTTGAGAGCCGCCGCTCCCTCCCGCTCTAGGTACGGGTGGTTCGGGTGCCCACCCGTATTGCCCATCGGGGGCATCTTGGTCGTCGACCGGGTAAGGCCGGTAGCCACTCGGAGCTTACGAACTTTGGGTTTGAGGAGAGGCCGAAAATTCCATTTCCGGACTAGGAAATGGTTGTGAACCGAACCATTCGTGGTTCCAACCGTGGGAGCCGGAGGGGTGATCCCCGGAGCCGCCACGTCAGCTGCTCGCTGACACGAACGTGCTCTTAGCTAAGAGCAACGGCGAGCAACGTTCCGCCGCGCCGCTAGCACGGACGGATGCAGTTGTTAGACTGCTGCGGATCCTCTAATCAACTAATATTACTCTCACCATTTTTTCCCATCTCTCTTATTTTATTAATTGTGAAGTGCCACTTACAAATTTCTCTATTTTTCAGATTCAAACTCAAAACTCGCACTCATCCATCAAGGAGATGCATTCACCGTAGATTTTCGATATCTAAATGAAAACCCTTATGCAGTAAAAACGTGAGAATAAATGTCATTCCTTATTAGAAAAATTTATGACATATACAATTTCTTAATGGACGAGTGCAGGCGCATGCAGCTCTTGAGTTCGATGTATCTCTTAGTGTAGATAATAAATTAATGGCAAATATAGTAACTTTATATGTTTGGTGCAATATTCTACATTTATACAGTAAAAAATATCTTTATTTAATTTAATCAATCTATATATATAATCTACATTTTTAATATATTTCCGACGTTTGTGGTACTGTTTATATAAGACTATGATCCTTATACGATGTCATTTTGATAATGTTACTAGAATGGTAAAAAACTAAAATGAAATGGAAATAGGTAGAGAAAAAAAGGCAGATAGTGAAATTGCTTGTTGGGGCTTCATACACATTGTTGGAGAGACGATTGAGAGCATCCACAATGGCGGCGAGCGGACCGGCTAGCCGATCTCCGGCACTCGCCGGTTCGCTCGCCGAACCATTGTAACCGGCGAGCGCCATTTCGGCGAAAAAATCGGCGAGCGCACGCCGATTCGCGAGCGCTGGGCGATGCGCTCGCCGCCATTGCAGGCTTCGGACCGGCGAGCGAAATTTTCTTTTTTTTTTAAAATTTTCGAAACACTATATATACGCGCTTTGCTAGGCTATTTGTTTGTTCCGATGATGTATTTTTTAATGTACTTTTTTTAAATTAATGTATTTTTTTTAAAATTAATGTTTTTTTTAATGTTTTTTTTAATTTAAATAATATTATTGAATTTTCGCGTATCTGTGTCGTAAATTTAATTCCGTATTTTGTGTGATTGTCAATTATTTGTTTTATATAATTAGGAGTGATGTGACTAGCCTATTGCTGGGCTATTCGCTTGTCCTGATGATGTGGCAGGAGGATTTTTAGTGTTGATGATGTGGCAGGAGGAGTTTGTGGCTGGACTATGACTGAGCTATTGCTGGGCGAAAGCCATTGTGGTCCGTGGATGCTCTGACTAATTGAAAGTAATGCTTCAACCACCGTCGCTGTCTTCTTTTTTCTTTTCTTTTCAGTAATTTGGATTGTTTGTATGATTGAAACAACACAAATTTTTACTCCAAACTACTGGTAATTTAACAGAAACCATAGAAACTATTGATAGTAAAAATAACATACACGATCAATATATGAAAACTGCAAAAAAAAAACTTTATTATTCCATTTCCGGCAACAAATTTAATTTATGACATGACCCATCAACCTCTATTGCGAGATTTCAATTGTAGTACTCCCTCTTTCATGAAAAATATGGGCAATGGGTATAACACAAGAATTAAGATAAAATTAGTAAAATAAGATAGATGAGAAGAATGATATGATAAAGTAAAAGAGAGAAGGAGAATAGTAATTAAAGTAGTGTTAGTGGATGAGATCTACATTATTAAATTGATTTGGCTTTCTAAAAATGAAACGCACATATTTTTTGGACGGAAAAAAATGAAAAGTGTATATATTTTTATGGGACGGAAGGAGTAATTTTTTTTATAGAAGAAAAGAAAAAAAAACTAGACATGCCAACTAATAGAGTTATTTTTAGAAGATATTCATTAAACCACTTTTATAGAAGATATGCATTAAACCACTTTTATAGAATAATGCATATTTTTAATATTGAAATTATCAATATTTTTTTGCCTCCTACGTATACACTACATAATTATATATATAATATAATAATAATATTTTATATGTATTCATCATCTTTTGGCAACAATAAAAAGTAAGTATAATCACAGAGTACAACACTTTATTAGTATTATTTAAATTTTATTATTATAATTTTCTTTTTCTTATATATTTATATATAAAAATATATATGTAAGTGAAAATGCACACAAACAAAAAGTATGATCATAATTTAATTTTTCTATTTTTTAGTGCATTTAAAGAGTTATATGTACTTAGTAAATAGTAACTTAATATGAAAGTAAAAATTAAATTATAACTATTTAAGTATGTAAATATATTTATATATAGGAGGAAAAAATATTACTAGCAATTTTTATATTTTAAGATTATACAATATTCCATAAAAGTGATTTAATAATTTTTTTTAAGATTTTAATGCATTAAATAGGTTATATATTTACCTAGTAACTTAATATGAAAATCAAAATTAAATTATAACTGTATAAGTGTGTCACTATATTTATATATATGAAGAAAAAATATTGACAATTTTCATATTTTAAGAATTAAGATTATGCAATATTCTATAAAAGTGCTTTAATAAATATCTTCTAAAAATACCTTCATTAGTTGGCATATCTAGTCATTTATGCTTTCATTTGTCAAAAACTAAATGGTTGAGTACACCACCGCATAATGATACTTCGGTGTGGAAGGAATATTTTCTCCTGACTTGTGAGTATTTCATTTATTTCGCGTAACAATACCGAAGAGAGAATAATAGTATTATTCAATCTAATTTAGCAATTAATAGTTTTTTTACTATCTAATTTAACCATGTAATTGTTCAATATATAGAAATAAGATTAGGTAGAAAACTAAATTACACACCAACCACATTTTTTATTCATTAAATAAATTCAACATAGGCATGTTAATAACTCAACTGCGGATTTAATTGATCGAGTGTCATTATAAGTATTTAAAGTACAATTGTTGAAAAGTGCAACCCCCATTCAGTCTCCCTAAATTTCCTTCAATTGCCTTTCTTCTCTTATTTTTCTTTTTCGTTTAAATTAAATACACTCCTGTCTTTTCAAAGGCCCTTTTAATAATTGTGATTAGCATTTAAATACCTATTTAAACAATAAATCTATTCACTGAGTAAGGAATGAATGAAATTACAACACCATTTGTCTTGGATTATAGTAGAGAGCAAAATGTCTTGTCTAGAATCTAGATGATTTCGTGTATTTTGAAGCTTGGTATTGGTACATATATGGACCAAACTTAAATTAATGAGTGGCAAGGAATAACAATTGGCTAGTATCCAACTTGAGTTCAACCTAAAACTTAAAGAGTTAATACTATTATCTTCGTCTTTTAAAAATATTCTTTTTTAAAACAGAAATTTAAAACTTTAGAATTTAATCCAATTTAATTTAACTTCCAGGGGCATTATACACAGATGTACAGTACATTTATGAGTGATGCTAAATGGTCATAATGTGGCCGGCCATAAAGAGTTAATTTAGTCCATTTACATGTATAAAAAAATTAGAATTACCGATATAAACTTATATGTGTGTGAATGGACTTGTGAGTTGATACTTATCTTTGAATTCCATTACGTAAAACACAATATTATCACGAATTACTGTATACGTTGAGCAACAATCAAGAAATGACAGTAGTAATAAGTTGAGCAAAAACTACGAAAGATCAACACTAACATGTTGAGCAACATATAATGAAGATGATATAAAAGTAAAATCAAGTAGTATTAAACAAAAAATTTGAAAAAAAATCAATTTTTTTTTGTTATTTAATTAATTTATGGATGTCCATAATGTGACCGCATAGCATTATTCTACATTTATTTATCTTTATTTGTTAAAAAAACGTGTTAGTATTTCGTCGACAAAAATCATCATTTATTGGGTAGGCATATTTATCTTTGGAAATGATTTTAATAATTAATGTTGAGGAAATATAGTTATAATGAGAAGCTCAGACAGATAAGGACGTGTGACTGATGATATAGAATCATAGATAGGGTAAGGGTACGATGAACGCGGGCGGCCTGGTAGGGCCCCACTAGTCTCCCGACAATCATGGTTCGATTAAAGCAGATAAAACACACTGCTACTGCACCACGAGACATGATACTGGTTGGTGGTGCATGCCTTCTTTCTTTTGTTTTCTTCTGTTTTACTAATAACTCATATCATCTTGATATACGTGAATGAGAGAAATAGAGGGGGGAATTGAGTGCAGCTGATTTGTATGATCATTATGGAGATGTACAAAATGGTGGGCGTCAGCGTCACCATCTCCTAAAATGGATTTAGGTGGGATCGGAAGAACCATTGGTTCACCGGAATCAAGCTTCAGAGGGTGGATATGAATATAACAAAACACATCTGAAAGAGAGAGGAAGTTATGAGAATTATATAGTTTTGAGGAGAGCATTTGTATTATTAATTTATCTTTTACCTCACTCGTTACTACTACACCAACTCTCACACACACATAAAAAGTTAACAACTCTTAACCCTGTGATCACAAGTTTTGAAGTCAAGGGGCGTTTGATAGTTATGTTAGAGACTTAGAGTAAGTTAAAAACTAATTTTATTAAATAACTCATGTTATTTTGTGGCCCGATGAAGTCGTCTTTCAATCTACTAAATTTATCCATCATTTTAGTAGGTTAAACTAGCAACTTTACAAGTTGGATATAAATAGTGGGATTAAACTGCAATGTTGCTCTCCATCTTTCTCAATCTCTATTTAAATCGATGCAAGTTTTTAACTAAATTACCAAATACACCAGCTAGAAATACAACTAGCATAAACTACGATCGACATGTATCATGATCATTATTTTTATGCTCTTTTTTTATTAGAAAAAAAATGAAAAATTTTATTACTCCCTCCGTCCCAACTAAGTGGGTCACTTTTTTTTATATGGAAATTTAGAAATTGTGTTAAATAAATTAAATGGTAATAAAATAAAATAGGAGAGAGGAAAAAAGTAAGAGAGATAAGAGAGAGTAAAGTAGTTGACAGTAAGAGTGATTAGATGTTTTATTTTTTGTTAAAAAATGACTCAACTTTGTTGGGACGTCCCAAAAAGAAATATGTCCAACTTTTTTTTCGATAAAATAAAGGCTCAAACCACATTTAGAATGGGTGAGCAAGTCAAAAAACAAACAAGTCTAAAACAAAAAACCAAAAAACGCTATAGTAGCCAAAACACCTAGACTAATAAGAACGGACAAAAGGATCCAACAAAAGCTCACACAGAAAACAAAGAGAGGAGTACAAAGAGAGGTCACCTTAGCAACGACCATTAAGTAGTGATGGTCCAACAATTTTTTGCCCAATGACAGTAATTAATTTGATTTAATGATCGGATATTGTACTTGGATTTTAATAATTGTACCAGTATAGCGATTTTTGTGTTCTAAAATCTCTTAATGAGCATTTGGTAGATCTATATAAGGTCATCTGCAACGCTGTCTCTTAACCGTCTCATCTCTTAAGTATTCATGAGTCTCACTGTACTTTTCACTCCATCTCTTAACTAAGAGACAACACTTGCAATCCTCCATCTCTTTTCCGTCTCTTAACCATCTCATCCCTTAACTATCCATTCAATTTCATTTTGTATTTTTATTTCCAACAAATTCAATTACTAAAAACATACTTCATTAAATAAAATAAAATTACAACTTAAAATCCTAAAAAATATATAATTAAATTCCTGGCAAAATAAAAAAAAAAGAGATAATTTAAAATACAAATTTATAGAAATTATAAAAACTACTCCGCCGGAAATCATCCCCCGAAGGCGGTGGCGGTGCACCGAATGGAGGCGGAATACCAAGTTGTCCCGCCAGATACACAATGCCGGCATGATGGGCTTGATATTGGGCAGGCGTCATCCGGGAAGTGTCCGCCATCGTGGCGGTGAAGTACATGGACATTAGGGAGGAGGGCGGCCCTTGGGAACCCGCCTGGCTTGTTCGTCTCGGCCCCTCCTCCCTCTAGCCGCCTTCGCCGCCTTGGTCCTTTGCGGCCGACGGCGCACACGGGAGGACTCCCCTGCTTCGTCTACCGTGCCCTCAACCTCCTGCGAGGCAACCTCTTGTGTGGCGCTGCCTGAACCGACCCCACTAGACGAGTATTGGCCACCCGCCGTGTGCTTCATGCGTTTCGAGGTCGAGCCCGTGCTGGACTGGACACTGCCGGTCCACATTTCGACGTCTTTGACGGCCTCCCAAACACCGACATGTTTGAATTCTTTGCCGTTGTCGTCGAAATAGACTCGCAAAGCCGATCTCAGAATGTCGGCTCCAGTGGCTCAGCTTTGGTAATGAGCCGCTTCATTCTTATAGATGCCGCATAATTTTTTGACCTCTCTGTCGACTGGGTTAAAATGACTTCGGAGCATCTTCAATGTGCGGCGGCGGGACCCCTTCGGCTTAATCTCGTTGTAGGCCTCGGTGACCTTTTCCCAAAAGCACTTCCGGGATTGTTGATTCCCGACGATGGGATCATACGAGACGCTGATCCAGGCGTTGTACAGAGTCATCGTGTCCTTGCGGCTGTACGGATGACGGCCTACATCCTCCTCCTCTTCCTCCACGGCATCGAATGCCCTGGAGCTTCCACCGCCTCGTCCTCCTTCCGGATTGAGTTCATCCGGATAATTCTCCCTAATTTGGGATAATCCCTACGAATACCTCTGGGCGGAGGGATGAGCGTATGCATCCACATCAAAATGGGGTGGTTGGTACCCCACCGGCGTCGACGAGCCTTGGGTGGCCGGCGTCGACGAACAGGAACCGGAACCACCCAAGACATTGTACATGCCCCCAAGTCGCCAAACGCGTTGATGTCAAACCCGCCGAAGCCGCCAGAGTTTCCGTCGCCGGACATTTTGTGATGAAAATTGGAGAGGTTAGATGAAAATTGGAGAGGAAATGGAGATGATTTGGGGAGAATAGATGTGTGTTTGTGTGTATAATGAGGATGAAATAGGAGTATCTATAGAGTAAAAAAACGGTCGAAAACGGTAATATTACCGTTTTAATTTTTTTTTATTAAATTCATTTTTTTTAAATAAAATTGATTTATTGCGTCAGCGTGTCGAAGCCCACTCGTGAGCCGGCGAGTGGGCGTCACGCCTAGCGCCAGCGCGCGCCAGTCGTCTCGGTGGGACGGGCGTCTCAGCGAGACCGGGACGCTGCAAAGCGTCTCGCTGCCGTCTCGTCTCGGAGGGACGAGATACGAGACACCCGCGCGACGCGTTGCGGGTGCTCTAAGCACATCATACAGAGATTTCCCGACTATTTATTAATTATTGAATGTGGATTATATGTCTACTTTTCTCGATATCCTCTAATGCCTATTAATTTATGAATGCATATAAATTGATTTTCACTATTTATCATTAATGATTAATTTAGACGATACCGTGTATTGGAGGTCTTATCTAGTGTATATATATAAGAGGCTAAGGTACGTATATAAGTTACTATCAAAATCATCTTTTCCGTAAATGCTATTTCCATTGTCAATGGCATAAATAGAGCTCCACCTGGTAAATAATGGGTGGGGTCATGTATGTTAACGCATAATTATCTTAATATTTATCCCATTAATTACTTTATGTTGATATGATTATTATGATGAATAATTACGAGCATTATAATAAAATAGATAAGGCCAATCTGGATTAGTGGGTGCACATCGAAATTTTAATTTGTTGGCAATATATACGGACTGCATTAACTTATATTTATACGGAGTAGTTTATTAATAAATATACGTATGAATACGATATCGTAATTCTACAAATTACAAACTAAGGAATGTTGCATCAAATGTAATAAGTGTAAAACACATTTAGCTAGGCGTGAGAAAAAACATAGAGTACTACTATATTTTTTCTTAATATAATTATTTTATAAAAATATACATTGCGTTGATTTTTTATTTAGGGCTATTCTCCAAAATTAGTCTCAGTCTTGAAATATTTTTCACTTTAATGAGGTGTCATTTTAATATTGTATTAATATTTTTAATTTTATTTTATTTTACTAATATTGTAGGAGTACTGGGAAAAAGGTACTACCTATGTTTTATGTTAATAGAGATATTTAATAAATAGCTAAAATAGAGAAAAAGTAAAATAAAAGAAAGAATAATGTAAAAAGGATTAAGTATTATTTTTCTTAAATTAGTGTAGAAAATGAAACATTTTTATTAAGGTGGAATAGAGGGAGTAGTATTAAATTATATACAGAGTACTTTAACTTTTCATATTTCTATTGATGACCACATTATACAAAATTAAATACAGTAGTACATGTGAATATAATATAGTAATTAAATTTACGCGAATGTAGTGCTATAAAATTTAAAATACGAAAACTATAGAACGCATAATCAACAAAATGATTGGAAAAGGAATTATGTAACATAAACTTTGAAAACTTAAAAAAAAGTGGCATGTAGTACTTTAATTATGGTAAACATGAGATGGTAACCAACCCTTACCACTTTATTACCTCAAGGGATTTAGTCAAAGTAAAATTAATGACAGGTGTGATTGTGGTTAGTATATACTATGATGGCAAGCATGTCATGTCTTGATATTCTTAAATCTCTTCTTTATTAGGAAGATTAAAGACAGTTTTGTCTGCATTCAATGGAGATCTCCTTTAATGGGGCCTCAAGTGATAAAGAAAATTTTGATAAACGTAGTAATTAGTGTAGAATTTTTTTACTATGAAAATCAACCAACAAACTAGGGATCGAGCTCTGCTTGGGCTGTTAGGCCACCCGCAACGCGTTACGCGGGTGGCTCGAGTCCCGTCCCTCCGTGACGAGACGGGCGTGGGACGCGTTGCAGCGTCCCGTCCCGTCACCATCCCACCGAGACAGCGCACGAGCTGTCTCGCCACGCACTTGCGCGACGTGGCGCACTCCAGGGCGATGCGTGACGCCTACTTGCCGGCCCGTGAGTGAGTTTCGTCACGCTGACGCAATAAATCATTTTTTTAAAAAAATTAAATTTAATAAAAAAAATTAAAATTCGAAAACGGTAATATTACCGTTTTCGACCGTTTTCCCATTTTTGTTACTCTATAAAACTCCTATTTCATCCTTGTTTCACACAAAAACACACATGTAATCCTCCCAAATCATCTCTCTTTCCACTCCAATTTTCATCTCAAATCATCTCTTTTATTATTCTCTCAAAGTTAATCGATCTAATGGATCCATTTGAGCAAATGCGTCGAATAATGGAAGAATCACTTGAAGAAGATCGACGACGGGAGGCGGAGGAAGCCGCGCCGCCCCAAAGACGCTCCCGGACTTACATCCATCATAACCGGGAGGAAGCCGCCGCAAGGTTAGTACGCGACTACTTCTGCGATAACCCGGTATGGGGAGATACCTACTTCCGTCGACGTTTCCGCATGCGGCGTCTGCTATTTCTCCACATCGCAAATACATTGGCGGCCCGGGAAGAGTTCTTCCAAGAAAGGTTTGACGCCGTCGGCCGTCCCAGGCACACGACGCTGCAAAAATGTACTGCAGCAATCCGTCAGCTTGCGACTGGACAAACGGCGGATGTGTTCGACGAATACCTCCACATTGGAGAAAGCATTGGGAGAATGTGCTTGATCCAATTCTGTAAAGGCGTCCGGGCAGCCTTCACCGACGAATTTCTCCGAAAGCCAAGCACGATAGATTGCCAGTTTCTGCTCCGCCTTCACGAAGAAGTGCACGGATTCCCCGGGATGCTTGGCAGCGTCGATTGCATGCACTGGCAATGGAAGAATTGCCCGGTGGCGTGGAGGGGGTCGTACACGAGCGGCCACAAAGACACCCACCCCATCGTTATACTCGAGGTCGTTGCCGACTACCGGCTATGGATCTGGCATGCGTACTTCGGGGTCCCCGGCTCGAACAACGACATAAACTTGCTCCACCAATCCGACCTCTTCGCCGAAGTTTTGGATGGTAAAGCGTCAGCCATCAACTTCACCGCTAACAACCGGCGCTATAAAATGGGGTACTATCTTGCCGACGACATCTACCCGAAGTGGCCAACCTTCATGAAGACGTGCACCAGGCCTGTGGAGCGGGCTCTTTTTGCGCAAAAGCAGGAGGCTGCTCGGAAGGATGTGGAGCGGGCGTTCGGGGTTCTCCAAGCGCGCTTCAACATTATCAAAGCCCCGGCTCGTACGTGGTTCATGGAGAGCATGGTCGACATCATGTATACGTGCATAATCTTGCACAACATGATTGTCCAAGACAAAGGACCCGAGGCGGGAAATTGGTTCGACCCTGAAGCCCCCGGAAGCTCAACCGCAAGTAGTCCGCCTCGAAGTGGAGTGCATCCTTCTATACAAGAACGGTTGTCTATTCGGCAAGGACACGTGACTCTACCGCCCACGCCCAACTCCAAGATGATCTAATTGAGCACATTTGGGCAAACTTTGGCAACCGGTAGACGCACATCATTGCCGGTAGAAATTAAATTATGTATTTTTCATTTTTTAGGATTTTTAATTATGTTTTGTTTTATTGTTTTAAGAATGTAATGTTGTAATTTTATTTTATTTAATGATATGTGTTTTTATTAATTGAATTTGTTGGAAATAAAAATAAAAAATGAAAATGAATTTAGAGCATCAAAATATACAGAGTTGAGTTGAATGACCTGACGTGGACTTCATCAAACAGCGATCGATGACGTTTGCTTTTTCTCATACGCATCTATTATAAATTTGGTTTGACTAAGATTTTCTTCCGTCCGTGGAATTTTTATGGTCAATAATTTACATTTTAATTTCTAATATTTTAAATTATGTCTTTTTATTTATTTATTTTGCCACGAATTTAATTATGTATTTTTTTAGGATTTTAAGTTGTATTTTTATTTTATTTAATGAAGTGTGTTTTTTATTAATTGGATTTGTTGAAAATAAAAATAAAAAATAAAATTGAATGAATAATAGTTTAAGAGATGGTTAAGGGACAAATAATAGACGAGGGGAGGAATCATATTTCGAATTTCTTGTTATTATTTGATACCCCTCTCAGTTTCCTTTTCGTCTTTTAGATTAGCCTACTACTACTTCTTACATTACAAACTCTCTTGCTATCCTATCCACACCCAAAAAAATACGACTTCCTTTTCTCTTTGTTATATTTCAGTATTTTGTGAAACTTCTTTGTCCTTCTCGCTCTAAAGGCGTCACCTTTATGGATTTCTTGCTCAAAATTGGCTCTCTTCAGGATAATTCACCTGGCAATTTTCCATAGAGCCTTTGGAAACATTTTTAATTACTGATTCCAGCCTATTTCTTGATCAATGTACTTTACCCCTTTGGAAAGTTTTTTTTATCTGGGAATTCATGGAATATGATCTGAATCATGCAGTGAGTGAGGTGGAGCAGAATATTGCATGTGTGAATGGAGGAGAATGCGAAGGTGGTAGTTGTGATTACGGGCGTTTGCAAACTTCAGTTTCATCACCGAATGGTGCCTCTCACTCATCTTCTTCTTCCCCTTGTTCAGAATCTGCTCCACCATCGATATATGTGGATCTCTGGCATGCTTGTGCTGGACCTCTCACCAGCTTGCCTAAGAAAGGAAATGTGGTGGTGTATTTCCCTCAAGGCCACATGGAGCAGGCTGCATCTGCCTCACCCTTTCCACCCATGGATATGCCTACTTTTGATCTTCTTCCACAGATCTTTTGCCGAGTTATCGATGTTCGGCTACTTGTGAGTGCTTTGTCGAGCTTTTGGTTTGTGTCCAATGCCTTGTTGGTTTTATTTTAGGGTGTGATTTCAACGTATAGTCTTGTTGTGGTTTGGTTTATTTTCTATTTCTGTGTTTTGGTTAATGTTTCTGTAACAGGCAAACAAGGAGAATGATGAGGTTTACACTCAACTGAATCTGCTTCCTCTTCCAGAGGTACTGTTGGTAATTATAGGTAGATGCATTGGTTTTTGAGATGGATGTTTGATTTTTGAAATTCTTAATTAGTGAAAAAATCGCGAAATTCATTGGTGGTATGTAGATTGCTTCTTGAGTTCTATACTTCTTTAAATTCTTGGTTAGTGAAAGACTTGGGTCTTTATGATAGTTAATATTGGTTCTTGTAGTTTACGTTTCATTTTCTATATAATAAGTGATAGGGAAGAAGGCCTTGGGTTGGTGCTAGAGAAAACTTGTGTGTTCAATTTTAGTCTTTGTAAAGTTGTTGTGCTGATGCAGATGGGAGGGGTGAAATTGGATGGCAAAGAGAATGAAAGTGCAGACGAGAATGGTGTTATGCCTGCAAAGTTGACTTCCCACATGTTCTGCAAGACCCTGACTGCTTCGGATACCAGTACCCATGGTGGATTTTCCGTTCCTCGTAGGGCTGCCGAAGATTGCTTCCCCCCTCTGGTTTGGCCTCTTATGATGAACAGCACTTGAATTCTCTATTAACTTCAGTAAAGTTCGTCTTGCTGAGGAATTACACTCCGTTGTAGGATTATAAAGAGCAAAGGCCCTCCCAGGAACTCATAGCCAAAGACCTGCATGGAGTGGAGTGGAAGTTCAGACACATTTATAGAGGTATAAGGTTCGTGTATCACTCATTCTCTTGTTGGATATTCTGAGTGTTTAATTATGGCATTGCAGGCCAGCCTAGGCGACATTTGCTCACTACTGGTTGGAGCATATTTGTCAGTCAGAAAAATCTTGTTTCAGGGGATGCTGTTCTCTTTCTGAGGTACATTTCATCGAGTTTTGCATTTGAGCAATAATGTTTCAGCCTGATGCTTGGGAACACATTGGATATATATAAATATAATTTGATTTGAGGGAAAATAATGGAAATAAGTAAAATGCAGAATAATTATTTTTTGTGAGAAAAAATGGACTGATATTGGAACTCAGCTTTGCTCTGCAGCATTCTTGTTGAAAGTGTTCCTTGCCTTATAAGGTGTATTACCTGTATACTGCAGAGGAGAAGCTGGGGAACTACGGTTGGGGATTAGACGAGCTGCTCGACCTAGGAATGGCTTGCCTGATTCGATCATTAAGAATCAGGGTTCTTATCCCAATGTCCTCTCTCCAGTTGCCAATGCTATATCAAGCAACACTTCATTTCACGTTTTCTACAGCCCAAGGTACTGTTGCTCGCGCACTTTGTTTCATGTTTTCTACAGCCCAAGGTACTGTTGTCCCATAGAATCTGTTAACAATTAGCATAACCTTCAGTATCTCTAGTAGAGTACCGTTGTAATTATCCAAGCATTCTAGCAACCGTACTTTATTGATACAACTGGCCAAATATAGAGTCCCCAAAATAATAGCAGTGACTAGAACTCTAGAACTTTTTATCATAAAAGAAAGATGATGTGTTCACAAATGTGATTAATTCAAGCATGGCTGTTTCTCAAATTTCTGAATCTCACCGTTGCCTTGCCCTCAATAATTGGAGCAACAAAAAATACTATGATTTAGGCAATGAAGTATGTATGTGGCTAGAATTTGATGGGGAATATACAAATGCAGGAAAATAATATGAACTCTTACTAAATGAGAAAGAAATCTCGTGACATGTTAGATTATATGGTGTTGTACTATTAGCCTCTCTGATTATGTGGCATGTCTGCTTAGAACTATTTTTTTGCAGGGCACGCCATGCTGATTTTATTGTCCCTGTTGAAGAATATGTTATGTGTACCACCAGTAAGTTACCTGTTGGGACAAGATTCAGAATGAAATTCCACTTTGATGATTCTCCTGAAAGAAGGTCCCACATGAAATCTCATAATCTTACCAGGATGTTTTAGCGTCTGCGATGCATGCTGATTGTATTTTGCAGGTTCAGTGGGGTGGTGACTGGAGTCGGTGATATGGATCCCTATAGATGGCAGAACTCAAAATGGAGATGCCTGATGGTAGAGTACAACTTCATAACCAGGCAACACTTCTGTGATTTTGCATTTTTGCTGCCATTCTAGGGCCTCTATTTAATCAGTGTCATTACTCATTCATTGTGTACCATCATAAATGACCGAAACGGCACATCTTCCCAACTTATAGCTCATATGGGATTAGATGTTAAGGATCTTTTAGTTACAACTTATCTTACCTATCTGATTCGATAATATGGAACTTTTTTGCTAGATTTAGGCCAAGAGGTGGAATTGAGATTGGCATCTACTCATTTTTATGCCTTAAGTTTATTTAATAAAACCGCTACTGCGTAAGTAGGTTTTACCCCCGGGATTGAAGCATAAATGCATCAGTTGTTAGTAGCAAAGTTAAGTGGTTTAATTTTTTCTGTTGTTGCTGAGATTGGATTTATCCAATCGTTTCTTGCAACTTCACTACATCATTGTTACCGGAAAATGCTATAGGTTCGTTGGGATGAGGACATCATGAGTAACCACCAAGAACGAGTTTCTCCATGGGACATAGATTTCTCAGGTAACTATGCACCCCTGAGTATCCAGCCCTCACCTAGGACAAAGAAACTGAGGTCAAATCTGCATGTTACCCTGCATGGAAGCTCTATTGCTGGTGCATTTCTTTCTATTCGACTTAATTGTTCTACTATGCATTCTTTACTCTGGGCTGACCTTGAAATCTCATTTTTTATGCAGGTGGGGGTGCTGTTTTGGACTTTGAGGAGTCAGTAAGATCCTCCAAGGTCTTGCAAGGTCAAGAAAATGTAGGTCTTGTATCACCTTTCTATAGAGGTGATCGAGTGAACTGCCAGCTCGATTTTGGTATGCAACCTTCCACACCTAATCCTGTGGCGAACAGGATGGATAAGATTAACTATGGCGAGTTTGTGAGAAATCACGCTCCCGCCAACTTCACAGGCTTTCTGGAATCCAATTGGTTTCCTAAGGTCTTGCAAGGTCAAGAAATTTGCTCATTCAAATCTCTCGCGGGAAGAAGTAGTTCGGATATCGGTGTTTGGTCAAAACCTCAACACGGTTACAACATTCACAATCAGAGGCTGACGCCGAGCTTCTATCCTCTGGCTTCAGAAGGTTCTAGAAGCATTCCGATTCATCACAAGAACATCCATACAGGTGGGCTCATACTATCCAACTTCTCTAATTTTCAGACAGAAAAGCATGTTTTGAGCCCTACTTCGATTTTGAGTGGGACTAAAGCCGATGTAGGTCGGATGCCACATCTGACAAATGAACCAAGGGTGCTGGAGAGAACGTCTGTCCTTAAACATATGAACAATGAAAGCAACTTGAAGGAAGAAGTTCCGAGCTGCAAGATATTCGGTTTCTCTTTGACAGAAGATCCTGCTGCCATCAATCTACAGGGTCCTAACAAGAGGAGCTGTACAAGGGTACGTTCCAAGCAAGTTGAGCAGCGATGGATAATTAATACTCATTTTTCATGAGATGAGACTCGAAAGGGTGATCAGCATTCCTGCTCGTTGGTTCACAAAGAAGGTAGCTTGGTTGGGAGAGCCATTGATATTTCAAGATTGAATAGCTATGAAGATTTGCTGACTGAACTTGAGAGGCTTTTCAACATGGAAGGCCTCTTGCGCGATTCTATCTATGGATGGCGCATATTGTACACTGATAGTGAGAACGACATGATGGTAATTGGCGACGACCCTTGGCAGTAAGTCCAGTGCTTGGGTTTTTTTGGGATAATAGCATGTAAAATCACCCAACTTTGGCCAAATTCTTGTTCTGATGTGTGATGAATGCAGCGAGGTTGTTGAGGTGGTCACGAAGATCCACATATACGCACAAGAGGAAGTGGAGAAGCTGACCGTTGGAATGAACAGCGACGACACCAAGAGTTGCCTCGAAGAAGCGCCACCAGCGCCTGATGTGTCCAAGTCGTCTTCAGTAGGCAGCCCGATTCTTCCCCTACTGTGATAAGTATGTGAGGTGGAGGTTCGTGCACATTACTAAATAAAGTGTTGTTGTGTTTGTGTTTGTGTTCTTACTTAAGAAAACGATGTAGTTGAAACAGATGGATTTGGTTATTATGATGTTGAATGCTGTTTGTTTCTCTCGTGTCACACTGTCTCCATGGATGGACACATAATAAGTTGGTTTGTGTTGGTTATCTGTCTCTATATTTGATAAAACTCTACAAAGTCACAAAGATCGACAAATGACCAACAATGACAACAAATAAATACTCACTGTGGTTTCCTTTTTTGGGCGATCTCGTTTAAAATGACAGTATATTTTTTAAAATGGATACATTCAATAAAAGAAACACTGGATTTATATCATGCTGTCTAATTTACAGGGTTTTTTCCCTAACTAGATCGAGCAAAATTAGGTGACACTCCTAACTTTTCCATCTTACTGGAACTACAATATGAGCAATTTAACAGCAATATACCTGCAAACAACCAAGCTAGAAAGTGAAAGGGGGATTAAATAAAAGGTAAATATTTTGGGAGATCAGAAAGCAGAGCACAACAGGAATTAAGGAGCTTCATAATCAATGGCTCACCAAATTCTGTGGGGGGCAGCATAAGAGGTACTCCGTGAATCATTTTTCAGTGCAGCAGGTAATGTGGTCAGCTTCTTCTATCAACTACATGTATAGATGGTCAACTAGGTAGCAAGAATGAGACTGCCTCTCCATAAAAAAAACACAAGGCATCTCTGACAGCAGTCCTATCCTATCAACTTCTAATAGAAAATAAGGCATTCCCTCCAGATTGCCTCTACTCGGAGTCTGACATGTATAATCTTGGTCTTACAGAACGCCGTTGGCGAGGAAATAAAAAAGGATTATCAGATCTTTCCTTACTCATCTTACCAGTCCTGTTGCCTTTCATACCAAGAGAAAAACTCGCTGCCAACCAAGAAATGGAAACAAGTAAAATTTCAGAAGAATTAACAGAACTCATTAAAGTTTACACTAAACTGAGATGCAAGTTTAGTAGTAGGAGCAATCTGGGGAGGTGGTTCTGCAATCATTCTGCTTTTTTCTCCCATAGAAAAGTTACACATGGTTGAAACAATTCATCTCTTAAATCAATTCAAATTTGCAGATAATTAAATAATAGAGTAAACCTAAAACAACTTGTCTTTTTATCCATTTTGGGGGGAGGGGATTCAGAAATAACATAGCAATAGTGTTACCATGATCTGCTAACGTGTCCAAGTTACTATCTTTCGGATGAACCTAAGACATTTGCAGCTGTGCATTCACCCCTACCCCCTCTGCCACCATCACCAAGCCTGATAAATCTCCAGTCATCAGTAAGAATACCATTTGATACATCAGGATTGTCTCTCAAACCAGTCTGTGCAGCTGAAGCATCAGAAGGCCTTGTAGGTATTTGGAGCGAGGGGCTATTGCCACTACACGCCAAATGTTTATCTACTAAACAACCATTCATATCAGTAAGTTGAGCATTAGAATCAGGGATCAGTGCAGCAGATCCCATAGAAGTCTCCGCAGCCAATTTATAGCCATTCATAGATGGCTGGCAATTAAGAGTGTGATGTCTTCCATGTCAACAGAAAGGTCACCATCAGACCCAAATAATTGAAAATCCTGATCATCAGGTGGCAATGACCAATTATCACTCCCAAACTCATCATCATTAGTATTGTAAGGATTAAAGCATGAATTTGCACCATCGCTAACAGCAGGATTTTCATAATTAGAATCAGGAATCCCATGCTGTGGAGCTGGAAACTGAATGCTACTAACATCTGCTCCACTATAAACAGCCTTCGACATCATTAGTGGTTCAGTTTCTTCATCAGAATCACTAAGGACAATTACTTCTGCATCCATACCTGGAGTAGCAGTAATTGGATCATTGAATCCTTGTGGTGGTTCAACACTCAGGGGCATGGAGTCATATTCAGTACCATTAACAACAGAAAAGTGTAGCTTTCTAATAAGGGAAAAACCCTTATAAAGTGAAAAAGATAAAGAAAGTCGCAGAGAAACCTTGCTCTGTCGACAATCGGAAATTCTAAACGGAAAACTAAATAAAGATAAAAGACAATAATTATGATTTCATCGATTCCTTAATGAGAATAACAATAGGTCCTATTTATAATACTTTTATGAATAACCTAACTTGGTGAACAAGATAATAAAGATATGTAAAAGATATGATAATATAATAATAGATATATGAAAGATATTTCGGAAGATATAATCGTATCAACTCCCCTCGGTTGAAATCCACCTTGTCCTCAAGGTGGAAACCATGAAGCAACGATGAGCGTCGAGGAATCCTCCTGGGTCAAACATACACCGAATAGTTGAACACCTCCATTCACCATTTTTAGCAAAAATTACTAAGGAAGGACCATGTTGGATGCGAGTCAAGCCGGGTTTTGAAGCATTAGTCAATTCATACACTAACCTTGCTCGTCTAAGTGAGGTTAGATTCCTCTTCTCCAATTTCAAGGCCTTGTATGTTTCCTTCACCCCCTTGAACTTTACATCAAAGTCCTTTTTATCTTCTCTGTTCTCTAGGTTTAAAGAAAACAACTCAGTCTTCTTCTGTTCAACTTCACAGACACTCTCTTTCTGCTCGACCAACTTCTCATCTTTCTCATTACAATGTCCCTTCAGAAAAAATCTCCCTTCACCATCACTTTCATGCGATCCCCTTCCCCATTCCTTTTTCATTGAACACGAGAGATGTAGACGCGATGGGTGTTGGGTGTCGTCAGCGTTACGCGGGGCCTCAGCGGCAGGCAGCGGCGCCGTCGACGAGCGTTGTCGACTCGGTGGAGAGATTACTTCACAAGATGAAACTCGTTGGTCTTCGGGGCTGCAAGGAGGAATCATCGGGGCTCGTGGTGGCGGCGGGGCAACAACCAGAGGGTAAATCGGTTGGCCCTGTGGCGGTAGGTTGAACCCCGACAACAGTCCTGAGGTGGGCTGCTGCCAATCCGAGTGAGCATTCGGTGGTTCCGGCCCAGGAAAATCAGGCGGATGGAGGCTGTCTGACTCAACTTTATTTTACCCAAATAATACCCTCAAGTGTACGGGGTTATCGTAGCAAATAGCAAGCAAGAGTATATCGTATCCCACAGAGACAATAAAGTGTAAACCTAAGTACCACGAACAAACTTCAACTACTATCCAGACAATTAGGAATTTTGGTTTTGAAACTAACAACTAATGAAAACATGTAATTGTAAAGATTAAAATAGAACACTTAAACAAGAAAGCAAAGAAGCAAGTTGTGTAAGATGATGGAGAAATATGCAGAATTCAAGGATTCGATGCACAACTCATAGCCTAACCCAATTAAAACCAATTTACCATTTAAAGTCTCTAGAATTGTTGAATCAATCACAAAGGTAGATTAAACCCTCTCCCGAGGTGAGAAATCTGTAGATTAGGTTTAATAAGTGAAGTCCCCTTCTAAATCTTAGACCTAACTCCCAAAGGTTTGATTAGATTAAAGATCCCACTCATAATCTCAACTCTCCCGAGTTTTATTGAATTAAGGTGTGAATTATTCTTCTTTCAAGATTAATTAATTCATCTCCCGATTACTCTAAGAAATCCTAACACTCCCAATTGATGATCAAGCAATTGATAGGAAAAGGCACAATAATAATTCAAACAATTACAAGAGCAAGATAAAAACGAACTTAATTGGATTAAAACTATGAATCAATGCATCTTCACCAAAAATTCCACATAAAGGGTTTAGTTACTCATGTTCATGGCGGAAATCAGACAAAAACTAAGAAAAACAAGAGAAACCATGATACGAATTACAATTGGCGGATGAATCGAAGATTGAATCTTCAATCTTCTTCCAAGAGTTCTTCAGAGAGAAGGAACGTGTGTTTTGCGGCTGGTAGAGAATGCTTTCTTTCGTTGCCCTAGCTTCTCTCTCTTATTTTTCCCTTCAGAAAAATCGCGTCTGGGCTAAAAAACGTCAGTCAGACGGACCCGGCCAGGTGGAATTATTGCACATAAAATTCACCCGGTCGGGTAGAAGTCTCTGGACTCTTTATGAACAAAATTGTCCACCCGGCCGGGTGGAATTATTGCACATAAAATTCACCCGGCCGGGTAGCTCCCGGCAGTCCGTGCAGCTTTCGTAGATCGGCTGTATCTCTCTCATCCGAACTCCGATTGGGGCGTGTGAGGTACCCACGCGAAGCTCTTTCGATGGTGAAGACAATGGTACTCTCAAAATAGGATTTGGACCCCATATTGATAGGCAGATTAACGTTTGAAGCAGACCTCAGTCAATGCTTGGCTCATTTTGACCCTTTTTTACCTATTTTAGCTTCAAACACTGGATAAACTCATCAAAGCACCTTTATAGTGAAATATGGACATAAACTCAAGTAATATGCATTTAAACACCAATTATCATCACGTTTAACGCCCAATAAAACAGTTAAAATACGAGTTTGTCACTGTCCATGCGACGGTCGGTGACAGCAAGATGAGACTCCATCTCGACAAACACCTCCATCCTCCGGTCAGGCGGTTTAGTGAGAGGTGGGTGAAATCCCGCATCAACTAACGACGATTGGTCGTATGGTGGCGCCGTATATGTGGGCTGATTGTTGGTCGGTGAGTGACAATGCCAATCTGGTGGATCAGGATTGGGTTGCTGTTGTGGGCGGGGATTCCAGAAATGCTGATCTCGCAATGAAAGCACCAGTTGATAAGGGAAAAACCCTTATAAAGTGAAAAAGATAAAGAAAGTCGCAGAGAAACTTTGCTCTGTCGACAATCAAAAATTCTAAACGAAAAACTAAATAAAGATAAAAGACAATAATTATGATTTCATCGATTCCTTAATGAGAATAACAATAGGTCCTATTTATAATACTCCTATGAATAACCTAACTTGGTGAACAAGATAATAAAGATATGTAAAAGATATGATAATATAATAATAGATTTATGAAAGATATTTCGGAAGATATAATCATATCACTTTCCCTCATCATTCAGATTAACACTGCCATCTTTACCATCTCTGCCGCTACTAGTGGCACTACTGCTCATAGGAGTTATAATTTCACCATTTTTCTTGAAGTTTTCTTTAAGTCTATTTCCAGGTGAGACACCTCGTGAATTATTAGCTTTATTAACTTCCCAGCAACCATTCTGGTTCCTTCTAATCCCTATTTTTAGAGCACCATGACCATCAGAACCATTCTCATGTTTGGCTAGTTTAAGTTCTATTTTTGGCTTTGATTCTGCTTCATTTGATGAACAGATGGAACCATCATACAAATGCCACAGCCCAAGCTCCCCAAGACCTCTACGATATCCATCTGCCTTAGCACGCCAACAGCCATCAGGCTTTACCTCAATCTCTGCCACATCTTCTCCAGCATCCAGCATCTGTAATACATAATGAAGGGAGCATGATATTAACCAAGAATGGCAGAAGATATAAGACCACAAGAAACAAATACCTTGTGTGATATCCGATTGAAATAAGGATCTATGATGATATTTTCCCAAGAATAGTTCTTCAGACAAATGGGACATTGCCACTGCATTCTCAAACAGCAATCAAGAACATAAAAAACAATGCTGAGAAGGGTCTTAATACTCAGTTAAAAAATAATATGCAACGTGTTCACAGCAAGAACATGCATTTAAGGAATATATAAATCAATTTACCTTCCTGGAGCGTTGGTTCATCTCCACAAATACTTCCAAATCAAAACAGCCCATGTGAGCACAAGGCTTTAAACCTTCCAGCAATCTTCATTCTCATACCACTCATCTGAAGAATTCAATCAAAAGAGTAGAGGCTATTCAGTTTCATCATAATTGCACCACAATAGCAACCTTAAACAAAGAAACAAGGTTGCATCAAGCAGAAATGCTGATTCATGATGGCAAATTCATAACATTGACTATGCTACAATCTCACTCGTACAAATACAAAACACGGCATATGATGAACTTCAATAATAAAAGTAAATATTTAGGAAACCATACACAGATGTTTTAAAAATAGATAGAGGGGTTTGCAACTAAGGATGTAGATGTTAAGTAAACCAAAGATTTTCATAAAACTACAGAAATATACTTTGCTCACGGCTCACAAAATGTTAGATCTGCTCATGAGAAGTAGACAACAGACACATCTTATTCTCTTTGAAATTATGCCCAACTTTGCATGTATTTATGATAACACTACTCACAGGACAGCGGAGATTGACAGGAACAAAATCAGCAACAACTTCAATATCACTGTCACTATCAGCATTTTTTGTGGCAGGTCCCCCGCCAACACATTTACGAACACGAACTAGTGCATCCTCAAAACGCTCACCTTCATCCTCTTTTGGTATCAAATTAAGATTCTAAAAATAAAATGGCAGAATTTCACTGTTAATTAAGTCCACTCCAGGTTAATAAAAACTGAAACAAATGTACACTGCCAATAGGTTTCACAAACTTCTGTTTTACGGTACAACAGAAACCAAGACCAGTCCATCATTTCTTTAAATGGCAAACTCAGGGAGAGAACCCAATCATCAAACTGAAAATAAACATTTTGGCGAGCAAAGAAACATGACAATACAAATTAAACATCAATAATGAGTTTGGTACCCGCAAACACAGAAAAATTACGCCAAACCCCAAACACAAAATAATGATGTTTAATGGTATATACTTCAACTTACAGATGCACGGCCAAGAGAAATACAAAAGGGCCATGAATGCACCAGACAGTTTTGTCCTATTAAACAGGGAGGGATCATGTGCATACAGCATGGTTCAGAACATATTAATATATTATCAGTGCATTATTTAATTTTTGAGCAAACTAAGATACCCAATTTTCCAAACCACATGAATATACACCCAGAGAAACATTTCAAATTATATGCAAAAATAAACATTTCAGGAGGACCATTCAACCTGATGCAAAGTCCTTCGCTTTACAATTCTAACTCCCACACAGAAAATGCGAGCATCAGATCCTGTTAAGGAAATCTTATTAATTCCGTCGCTGGTGTAGGTTGTAATCTGACAAAACAACAAGATATGCATACACTAAGGTATATGAAAAAAAACAACATAGAATATCTAGTCAAACATGATTGAACGAGAGTGACATATTTGAGTTAATGATTTCCCCCACAAACCCCCTGCTTCCACTCAATTAAGAAAGGCCCAACAAGGGAAAACCTAAAAGGGCAAGAGAGGGGACATCTACAGAGGATAAAAGATTTGGTATATGTTAATTGCCCATTTGCATATGTCTAGGATGCTTCCAAGTTCCAATACAGGATTATTGTATACATCCACCATTAGAAAAAATAATCATTTACATCATCTGGTTTAATAATCCTTGACAGAGCAAACTGGAAAAACAAGGTCGACGTAGTTGATCCATACCAAGCATTAGAATATACGACCATATAAATTAGGCTGCAAAAAAATTCATTTCCTACTTTATCTGGGAACTACCACCAAAAAGTCATCACTGCATGCAAACTAGTGGATGTTGCCACATAAAGAGGTACATACTAAAATGTATAAGAGGGACTGCAGCAAACAAGACGTGCTTCCTCATAAAAGAAACGTCACTCCTTATCAATGAATGCTTTTCTAATTTGATATATAGAAAAAATGCCAATTTAAAGAGAGAACTTACAATAGGTCCATGTGTACGTTGTTTAAAATGAGGATGAATTAGGAGTATTTATAGAGTAAAAAATAATATATATATATATATATATATAAAGGAAGAACGGCTATTAACGGTAATATTACCATTTCACATTTTTTTTTATTTAATTCTATTTTTTTAAATGAATTATTGCGTCAGCGTGACGATGTCACTCGTGGGACGGCGAGTGGGCGTCACGCATGGCCTGGGAACGCGCCATGTCGCCTCGGCGCGTGGCGAGCCGTCTCGCGTTTCGTCACGGCGGAATGGGATGGGTGACGGGCTGGGGACGAGACGGGGCCGGCAACGAGTCACGCTGTCGTCCCGTCCCTGAGTGACGGGATACGGGCCACCCGCGTGACGCGTTGCGGGTGGCCTAAAGTTGACCTCCAATTGAGCCTCTAGTTCGAAATAATTGATGCCGTTGAGTGTTAGCATCATCTACTTTGGGTGCGATTAACAGACGTTGACACACTCCAGCCAACTGCATAACTTCGTCATCACAATCATCATCATTGCTATCTACATCTGGTTCACAAAAGTCTACCTCCTCATCATCTATCTCCTTTCCAACAATATTAACAGTGCGTCTCCCCGGGCACATATTTAATGTGTGACCCGTCTCCCCGCAACGAAAACATTTACCCCCAAATGGTCGGGCATATGGGTTTGTATTTGGTTTGTTACCCACATGTGGAGTACCCTTATTGACTTCACCAGATCCTCTCTTTTCCATCGGACCATTCACTGCATTACTCCCATCTCCGCCTGATTGGCTGTTTGGCTGACCTGTCATCCTACTGCGGTCACCTCCCGAATTGGTTCTAAACGGGTTCTGTTGAATCATTTGTTCGGCTTTTAGAGCGAAGCCTTTAGCATCCATCAAAGAATGGATTGCTTGAATGCCGATCTTATTACGTATCTGGGGCTTCAACCCATCAAGGTATCGCGCCACCTTTTGCGCAATGGTTTCCGACAACTTATTCCTGGTTGTAAGACGATTAAACTCACATGTATACGCGTGCACCGATCGAGTTCCTTGATGGCAGCGTTGGTACTGTTGAAACAAGACTTGATCATAGTCCATTGGTAAAAAATTCATCTACTAGCATCCCTCTCATTTTTCGCCAAGTACAGACTCTTGCCTTCCCAAGTTCCTCACGCTCTTGCAGCGTCCGATCCCACCAAGCAGAGGCCCCTCCTTTCAAACGACAAGCAACCATGCTGGCACGTTTTTTCTCTTGGACATCGGCATGCTCAAAGAACCTATCTACTTCAGCTACCCAATCTAAGAAACCCTCAATATTTAGAGTCCCGTAAAATGTGGGAATGTCAATCTTTAATCTAAACCCAGGTGGAGTCCTTTGCTTCCTCGGTCTTTCACAATCCCTTTCCATTACTACATGACTGAAAGAAACCAGGCTGAAGCAAGAAGATGATTGAATTTTCATATTGGAAGTGTTAATTCAATGTATCTCAGATTATCACAATCCCTTTTTTTACATAAAAAACCAAGATACAAAAAGACATGGCTATATATATATATAGCCTAAATTCCTATCAACTAAATACACGTCAATAGCACTAAACAATTACATCAACAAACTTGACTTCCACTTCTTTCACAACTGCTTTCTGTCAGTTACCACTTCTTTAACAACTGCTCCAGTTATCATCGTGTCTTGATGGCATGTCTCTCCAATTCTCACGTTTGCACGATCCTGAACATTACTCACGTTCATGGCTCCTTGGTCAGTTGAGGATGCATCGCTAACACGGCCCCTCAATGCGAGCGAAGATAGGGGACATATGCTCAATCGATTCCGCAGCTTCGTGAAGGATTGATAGCTCAAGGGTTTCGTTAAAACATCTGCAATCTGATCGAGCGTAGGCACGTGCCTCAATTCAATTTGCTTGGCTCGAACCTTGTCCCGCACAAAATGCACATCAAGCTCCACATGTTTTGTGCGAGAATGCAACACAGGGTTGCTCGCAAGAGCAATCGTGCTCAAGTTATCAACCCACACCATTGGCATATTCTTAAGCTTTACTCCAATTTCACTCAGGAGAGAACTAAGCCATGCAATTTCACATGAGACCTGCGCCAAGCTTCGGTATTCAGCCTCCGTACTCGACCTCGATACCACACTTTGTTTCTTAGAACACCACGACACAAGAGTCTTGCCGAAGAACACACAATAACCTGTTATAGAGCGTCGATCGTCGGGATCCGCTGCCCAGTCAGAGTCTGAGAAACCAACCAGAGAAGGTGGAGCAGGATCAACATGTAAGCCATAGTTTATAGATCCTGCAAGATACCTCAGTATGCGCTTAACCGCTTTCCAATGTGTGTCAAGCGGGCATGACATGAATTGAGAGACCTTATTGACTGCAAAGCTAATTTCAGGCCATGTTATCGTAGCGTACTGGAGAGCTCCCACAACACTCCTATATAATTTACCATCACTAACTGGATTTCCTTCGTGCTTTGACAATTGCGATGAAGAAACCATCGGAGTGGGACAACCTTTTGCGCTCTCCATATGCAGCTTCTTCAAAAGATCTCTTATGTAGGCTCCTTGAGTGAGAAGAAGTCCAGTAACTGTACGTGTGACTTCCACACCAAGGAAGTGAGTAACCTCCCCTAGATCTTTTAGGGAGAAATGCATATGAAGCTGGGAGATTACCTCCTTAACTGCAACAGAAGAACTACCTGTAACCAACATGTCATCAATATAAATAAGAAGGTATGTAACTTCTTCGTTGCGATTCCTGTAGAACAGGGATGTGTCTGCACGAGATTGGGAAAAATCAAGATTAAGAAGCACTGATCTGACTGTGAGAAACCAAGATCGAGAGGCTTGCTTGAGACCGTATATTGCCTTGTTCAGTTTGCAAACGAGCTGGGGAGAGCCTTGCTCGAAGCCGGGGGCTGCTTCATATAGATATCCTCAACTAAATCGCCGTGTGAGAAAGCATTATTCACATCTAGGTGAGTAATAGACCAGCCACAAGAAACATCGATGGCAAGAATTAGTCTGATTGTATTCGGCTTTACGACAGGACTAAAAGTCTCATCGAAATCGAACCCCGGCTCCTGTGAAAAACCTTGAGCCACTAGGCGTGCCTTGTGACGTGCAATGGCGCCATCAGCATCTTTCTTCAACTTGAAAATCCAAGTGCAACCCACCAAATTCTTACCGGGTGGTAGAAGTACCAAAGTCCACGTTTTGTTTCTCAAGAGCTCTTCTAACATAGCCTGCTTCCATACTTTAATCAAGAGAGCAGCTATGTAGGACTTTGGAATTACAAGATCAGATGGATTAATGGTAATGGAGAATGTCTTGGGCTTGAAGATACCAGCCCGAGCACGTGTGGTCATGGAATGCCGAGGATGAGGATCTGGCTCAGGAGAAGGGACAGCAAGGGGAGCTGGCTCAGGAGAAGGGACAACAAGGGGAGCTGGCTCAGGAGAAGGGACAGTAGAAGTATTTGAAAGCTGACACTCAGTGGACGCAGTAGGAGAAGTCGGGTTGAGGAGTGGATGAGGAGATTCGTTGTGTGGGGAGGAATCTGAAAATTGAGGAGAGCTGAACACGGGAAAATCTGGAGATGAAGTTGGAGTTACAGGAAGATTATGAGATGGAGCTGGAGTAGGAATAATGGGATTTTGTAACACAGGGAAGATAGAAGGAGAGGTAAGAGGAGGTAGATGAGTAGAGAGAGGATCAACTTGAGAATGTGAGGGTGTGACAGGAGAATCAGATTTATGAGGGAAAATATTTTCATCAAAAGAAATGTCTCTAGTGACGATAACCTTGCCTGAGGGAAGTAATGCTTTGTACCCTTTATGTATGGAGCTATAGCCCAGAAAAGTAGCAGGAGAAGACCTATCGTCTAACTTATGTTTATTATAAGGTCTGACATATGGGTAACATAAGCAACCGAAGACTTTTAAGAGGTGAAGTTTGGGTTTGGAGTGGTATAGCTGTTCATAAGGAGTGGAGAAATTGAGTACCTTGGAAGGGAGTCTATTAATTATAAAAATGGAGGTGATAAAAGCATCATCCCAAAAGGATTTGGACAGTCCACTTTGAGCAAGAATAGACAATCCCATTTCGACTATATGCCTATGCTTTCGTTCTATCAAACCATTTTGTTGTGGAGTGTATGGACAAGAAAGTCTATGATGAATACCACATTCTTGAAAAAATGAGGTGAGACCCCTATACTCCCCTCCCCAGTCACTTTGAAAGGATTTGATACGAGTGTTAAACTGATTTTCAACGAGGGACTTGAAGTGTTTGAAGACAGTTTCTACCTCCCCTTTGGTTTTTAATAGGTAAAGCCATGTGAACCTTGAGTAATGATCAACAAAAGTAACATAATAGCGATACCCATTTCTGGAAATTATAGGAGATGGCCCCCACAAATCACTATGTACTAACTAAAGAGGTGTTGTGTATTGAGTAGATGAGTCAGTGTATGGAAGTCTGTGAGACTTAGCAAGACAACAAGGCTGACATAAAGAAGTGGAATTCATTGATTTAAAGGGAATATTACAACTAGTTAAAGCCTTCTTAACAACATCAACGGCACAATGGCCCATTCGTTTGTGCCAAAGCTCTAAACTAGATACATTCGGACTAGAAAAACAAGCTACATGAGTCTGACCCGAGAGAGAGACTGAGCAGGTTTCATGCTGACTTGGAGTCTTCTTGGAAATGCTAGAAGGAACTGGAGTCTTGAGAGGAGATTTGTGAAGAAAAAATCTGTAAAGTCCACGACTAAGAGTGCCCTTTAGAAGAGTTTCCTTGGTTACCTGATCCTTAACAAAACAAACAGAAGGATGAAATTCAAAAAACACGGAGTTGTCTTGGGCAAACTGAGATACACTCAGAAGGTTCTTAGTTATTTGAGGAACATGTAGGAGATGATTGAGAAGAAGGGATCTAGAGTTAGGAGAGGGATCAGAGTGAAGCAATGAATGACCAACATGTGCAATTTTAATCTCATTTCCATTACCAAGTTGAAGTTTCATACCTCCATGGTACTCCGAACTGACATTCAGATTTGCAAGATCGTTTGAAATGTGGTTGGTGGCTCCAGAGTCCGGGTACCAAGCTGAGGATGAAGAGCCATCAAAATTGTACTCTGAAGGGGAGTGATGAGACTGTGACTGATTCATATTACTCCGAGCTTGAACCATGTTGGCAGCAGGTTGTTGGCCATAGATAGATGGTTGTGACTGGCCATAGATGGGCTGTCGTGGTCGTTGTTGTTGAGGCGGTGGTGGAGAAAAACTTTGCTCGAATCTGTACCAGCACCTTTCAGCCGTATGGCCCGGCTTTTGACACAATTGGCAGAGAACACGATTGCCTGAAAATTTTCCTCGACCCCCTCTTCCACCACGGTAACCTGATCCTCTTCCACCTTCATTTCTACCATAAGTTGCAAAACTGCCACGACTATTGTGTTGCGATCCTTCTCGCCTCTGACCAGAAATTTGGGCGAGATTAGCTGAGGGTTGAGATCCATCAAGATTGATGGAGGAGGACTTTGTCGAGTCCAGTCTCGACTTGAAAGAGAAGAGTAGCGCACTTGCGTCCTGTACGCTCCATGAGTCTGCTTTAGATGTGATAGTTACGACCACCGGATCGTATTCCTTTCCCAGACCTGCTAAAATATGGAGGATATGGTCTTCATCTTTAACCATACATCCGGCTGCTCCGAGAAGATCACAACATGTTTTGATTTTGTTGAGATATTCACGTAGAGAGAGAGCATCCTTTTTGATAGTTTGAAGTTGCAGCTTGTACTGCAACACTTTGGCCTTCGATTGGCTTCCAAAATTGGCTTCAATAGTTTTCCAAATTTCCTTGCTGGATGTAAGACCCACAATTTGGATCATAGTGCTTTCAGTTAAAGAAGACTGGATCCAAGCTGACAACAATTGATCTTGACGACTCCAAAGAAGAAATTCTGGATTCACAACCCTTTCGGTTGTGCCCGCAACTGAAATAAATTGAGTAGGAATTTGTTGCTCTCCTACAAGAAAGGATTCAAGACCGTATCCGCGTACAATGGTCATAATTTGTTGTTTCCAGATAAGATAATTGGTTTCAGAAAGTTTGAAGGAAATAGGGTGATTGTGAGGATGTATGGGAACGATTGTGTTTGGAGAAGAGGTCGGTTGCTGCTCTGCAGCACCTGACGACTCGTTGTCTGACATTTAGAAATGCAGAAAGAAACAAGATAAGGAAGGCAGAGAAAAGGAACAAGGTTACTTCATGGCTCTGATACCATGAAAGAAACCAGGCTGAAGCAAGAAGATGATTGAATTTTCATATTGGAAGTGTTAATTCAATGTATCTCAGATTATCACAATCCCTTTTTTTACATAAAAAACCAAGATACAAAAAGACATGGCTATATATATATAGCCTAAATTCCTATCAACTAAATACACGTCAATAGCACTAAACAATTACATCAACAAACTTGACTTCCACTTCTTTCACAACTGCTTTGTGTCAGTTACCACTTCTTTAACAACTGCTCCAGTTATCATCGTGTCTTGATGGCATGTCTCTCCAATTCTCACGTTTGCACGATCCTGAACATTACTCACGTTCATGGCTCCTTGGTCAGTTGAGGATGCATCGCTAACACGATCACCACCACGTCCCCTACGGAGATCCCTCATACGATTATTTCTTCGTATCGACGCAGATTCATTAACACTCTCCTCTAGCCCATCAGAAGTTTCACTAGTATGACGTCGCAAACCCCCTGATCTCATCAATGATTTTGAATGTCTTGAGCGCCTTGATGGGCCCGATTCATCAGATTCTGACTCAGACGATACATCCACTCGACTCTCCCTACGGAGACGCCGACCGTCCTCCCGTCTGATCCTTTCCGTCCTGGCTGTAGAGCCTACACCCACTTCCAAGACATCCAGCCTTCTGCTTACCCCTTCAATTTGCGTTTGTATGGCATCGAAACGCAAATCAAATTGTTGCTCCAAACGGCGCAACAACGAGCAATCTCTCATCGGCACATGACCATCGCCGTGATCATGTCCGCAAAGATTGCCTACCACGGAATCGTCAGCCATGGCTCTAGTAACACCTGACACAGAGTGCGCAGGGCGAGGGATCGAAGATCCGTTTCTATTAATCTCAAAACCAAGATGACGGCTAATGACTATTACAACTTAATTTAAAGAAGGAATTCTAAACCCTAAAGGAGTCACTCACGCTGACTTTAACAAAATAACGGAAAATAACTAATAAAATATAACTAATTAATTGGAGATTAAAATATTTAAAACAAATCGCAAAGTTTCCTGCTCCGCATCAATCCCTCTTAAAATTTGACGCGATTATCAAATGAGTTGCACATAATTCCGTAGCATTTGCCTTTTCCCATATCTTTGTTTTATTAGCCGTTAGTTGGTCAAATGATACTACTATTAGTATAAAACACCAAATAATTACTAAAGCCAATAAGTTCGACACATAGAAAAAAGAAATGGCATACACATGGACAAAATATAAACAACGAGAGATTTATTAAATATTAGATAAATGTTATGCAAAGTGTATAGAAACTAACTCCGTTAAATAAAATCAAAATCTAATACTTTTTAATTAATTGCTTAAATTAAAAGTATACAAAACATTAGAGCTCGGCATCTTTCTCCCTCCATACTTGTGAGCAATCTGTTCCACCTTTGCAGAATTTCTCATCCATATGTACGCATGGTTTCAGGCCCGGTCCTAAGTTTTTATTGGCCCGGGGCGGAACTAAAAGAGGGGCCCCATAATAATACTATAAACTAATAGTATTTGCTTGTTAGCTTGTATTTAGGCTTTAGCGCTGCCTGCCTTTGCGGCTCTCTGCTGTGGGCTCTTGTTTCTTGCTTGGACCTGGCCCAGTAGCATGTATATACTCATGTATGTATTTGGATTTTGGAGGCCCCAACGTTTTGGGGGCCCGGGGCGGGGGCACTGCTCGACCCCCTCATTGGCACCGCGACATATCTCAATTCCTAAAATCTGAAAATTCAATCACAAATTAATTAATATGCAATTATTTACAGGTAACATAAAAAAATTTATTTATAACATTTAGCCACGAAAAAAAAGAATAATATTTACCTGATGTGCACCTTTGAAACACTTGTACTACAAATAATTTTCATCCATCCAAGGCACCAAGTTATTAATCACAAGGCAGCAATTTTTGTGTGCTAGCTTCTCTACAATACCAAATCCATCAATTATAAACTAATTCAACATATTAATTAATCGACAAAAATATTTAATTTAAGAGGGATTAATCGACAAAAATATTTAATTTAAGAGCATCAGCAATGGCGCCCGTCACGGCGGACGTCCGAACGGCGTGCCGGACGTCCACGCGGGACGTCCGCCATTGTGCAAGGTCGCGACGGATACGGACGTCCGCTGCGGACACCGGAGTTCCGCGGACGTCCCCCATTGCGGAGACACGACGGTAGTCCGTGCGGACGTCCCGATTTTTAAATTTTTTTATTTTTTATTTAAAAGTCTATATATACGGCTCATTGAGCTTCATTTCATTCGCACCACTTGTTTTAATAAGTTTCTCTCTCTCTAAATTTCTTTTATATATCCGTAATGGCTGGTAGTGGTAGTGGTAGTGGTAGTGGTGGGCATTATGAATACATGATGCGACTGATTCATGCACGTGTGCCGGAGGCAGCGGATAGGGAGGAACAAGCGGCCTTGGAGCCAGCGGTACCTCGACCCATCCATCGTCGATCTATGGTACCCCGGGACCACCTCGTTGCACACCGTCGGTTGTACGAGGATAACTTCGCTCCGGAGCCACGATATGGGGAGAACATGTACCGACGACGTTTTAGGATGCATCGTCCGCTCTTCTGCGTATCGTGGGCGCTTTAGAGCGTCGATACGGGTATTTCAGAGTGCGGGAGAATGCAGCTGGTAAACCCGGCCACACGCCGATTTAGAAGTGCACTTCCGCAATCAGGCAGTTGGCATACGGAGGCGCGGCCGACATGTTTGACGAGTACCTCCACATCGGCGAGACGACTGCCCGCGAGTGCCTGAAGTATTTTTGTCAGGGCGTTAGGGAGATATTCGGGGATAGGTATCTTCGGAAGCCTACCCCCAAAGATTGACAGGCTCTGCTGGATATGAACGGGAATCAGCACGGGTTTTCGGGAATGTTAGGCAGCATATATTGTATGCACTGGGAATGGAAGAACTGCCCCGCTGCCTGGAAAGGGATGTACACTACTGGTTTCAAGGCCAAGAATCCCACGATGATCCTTGAAGCGGTAGCTGACTACCGGCTGTGGATTTGGCATGCCTATTTTGGAGTAACCGGGTCTAACAATGACATCAACGTCCTCCAGTCGTCGCCCCTTTTTAACGACCAGTGCATGGGCGCCGGTCCGTCCGTCAATTTCGTCGCCAACGGCAACCAGCACAGTATGGGCTATTATTTGGCGGATGGGATATACCCGATGTAGCCTGTCTTTGTGAAGATAATCAGATGCCCAACGAATGAAAAGAAGATATACTTTGCGCAACGTCAGGAGGCAGCGCGCAAGGATGTGGAACGGGCATTTGGTGTGCTCCAGTCTCGATGGGCGGCAGTGAAGGGTCCATCACGGCTGTGGTATGTTGACAGCATTGCCGACATCATGCACGCATGTATTATCATGCACAACATGATTGTCAAAGATGAAGGTCCAGTGCTGACTGATTGGGCCAATGATGATGTTGATGCTGCTGGTCCAAGCCACGGCGTGGCCACTGGCAATGTACACATGGGGATACCCCATGACGATGTCGATCGAGTCTGTGCATTCGCCGACATGCGCCAAAAACAAGCTCATGTTCGACTCCAGAACGATATAATTAAAGAAGTATGGCAGCAGAGGGGTCGTCGTTGATGGAGTTTTTAATTGTTGAAATGTATTTTTTTTTATTTTGGTGTAATGTACTTTTCTTTTTTTAATTAATGAAATTTTTATTCCGTATTCGTTTCGAATTTTTAATTCCGTAAATTGTTTAAATCCGTAAATTGTTTAATTTGTGAATTTGTGAATTTGTGAATTTTTATTAATGTGGGAAGTCTGTCGGGATGTCCGCCACTGTGCAGTAGGATGTCCGTATGACGTGACAGGAGGTGTTTTTGGGATGTCCGTCGAATGATAATTTAAGGTGTACCTGATGATTTGAGGCAGTATGGGGCAGGGCGGAATATCTGCACTAGGTATCCTGTGTTGAGTTTCTCCCAAATCTGCATTTGATAGAGACAAATCTCACCGGCAGCGTCCTCTGCCGCGACGGTGATGTAGTAGAGCGCTCTGGCGGTGGGCTCCACGTTGAGATTTGCTATTGTGATGAACTTGAGAAAACCTTGTTCACCAGCCTTGTTGTTGTACTCCTCCACCGCAAACTTGGCAGCGCTTTCTGCCTTTTGGTAGTGGTCGCCGGCGTTACATAGAATCCCTGAAATTATTTATAAAACAATATTCAGATAAATTAAAGCCAACTTATATTATGTAGTAGTATGAGAGAATGAGAACCTGGCTGTCACGACCTAACTTTGCTAATTATAGCAAGGTTCGTTATACCGTGACTGGGGTGGATATTAAGAATGTGGGTTGAGTACGAAAAGAAAGATTTAATGGTTGAACTTTCTGTCTGTAGAGTATTAACGGTGAATACATGAATAGAATGACTCGATCACAATGACTCGAGTCGGGGACCATACAATATACTGGCTAGTTATCAGAGTCTTTAGGGACATAAATGATTTCACTTGCTTCAATGCACAGCGGAAGGAACTGAACGCGGTTCCATGTGTGAAGACACGAACCTCCGAGAGTATTGAATGGAAATATAAGTAGGTCTGGTTTAATTAGCACCCTCCACTGCATCACAGCTCAACCTACATATTTAGAAAATACATGCAGGACTGAGTACAAAGGTACTCAGTGAATGCGTTGCCGAAAAATACAATTATACATTTCAAAATATTGTCAAGCCATTATCACGGGAACACTCATGGGTTTTATTAAAAAGACCTGGGTTTACTAAAAACCATTTTTTTACTACATAGTCTAAGTTCTTTCTGTTCTTTGTCATATCTGTACATCTTGTGCCGTAGAGCTGGTGTTCTCCTACGGTCACCTTAACATTCATGTGCTGGGAAAGTGGCCACTTTCCACAGGCACCGGACCGGCCAACCTTACCGATGACACACAGTCCACGTGTACACTAGTCCGGATAGAGACTCTCCCCTTGCTGGGACCCGAATTCGATTTCTTACTTTATTTGGCATAACACATTCGTTATAACCAAATAGATAGGCATCATTACATAAAACAACATCTTTTATGGCAAGACAACATCATTTGGATAAATAAATATTATCTCAAATATACTTCATATTTTTATCCACATTTGTATGTAGGATAGAAAAGTTCACCTGGTATGCTTCCGAACTCCGTAAAACAATATTAACTCACTTAGAGTTAAATTCCTTGCGATGGACCTTGTCCAATAAAAGATAATAAACTATTTAGCTTCAAGGAAATAACAATAGCGGATGATATGCACTTAGGGTATGCATCCTATTTTCCTTCTCTCTTTCATAAACTCGTTCACTTTAATTAAATTTAAAGATTTAATTAATGGTATTAATTCAAGAAGAGACTAATTAATTTAATAAATTCAAGGATTTACTTGAAAAAAAACATATAAAGTCACTTACTTAACTTAATTCAAGAGAAATCTTATCCAAAAGATTTATTTGCAAAAAGAAATGGGCTTACTTTTCTGCTTCTTTATATTAGTTGAAGCATAAAACAAAAACCATAGAGAGTCCAATCAATTTAAATAAAGAAGCCCATCTAAGTTAAAAGGGAGGGTCCTCATATCTAAGTCAAACATCTCATTCATCTCTATTTCCCTCACTGTGTATCCTTCTCTCTCTCCTTGCTGAAACTCTCTCTAATTCTCTCTCTACTTCACGGTTTCTCTCTCTTTGCTCTTTCTTTTCATTTTCGCCAAACAAGAGATAGTCTATGTTTCCTTCACGATCGGAGGTCCAAATAATGTCCGATCGTCCCGAAATTTTAACCAAAGGTAGATGACTCATAAAGCATCATTTTTACCGAAGGAAATAGAATTTTAAGGGTTAGATCTACTAAAATTAATTTCGTAAGGGGCTGCAGTTTCGTACAATAGCAGTGTCGATTTTCTACACGATCGGGGGTTCAAACATTGTCCGATCGTTCTGAAATTTTAATGGAAGGTAAACAACTCTTCTAACTTCACTTTGACATAAGGAAATTACATTTGAACGGTTAGATTTTCCGTTATAAATTTCCAAAGGTGCTTATCTTACAAAGAGAAAACATTTTAGGAGGTTTTCCCACTTTCTAATCATTTTATTGATTCTAAGACTTTACATATGTTGTATGTAAATTAGGCTCGGCATAGAATAAAATGGTTTTCATACATGAATTTGAAAAGAATGAATTGAAAGATTGTTTATGAAGCATGCTTAGTTGTGATTCTATGTTCTATGCTAACATGACATGCTTGATAAAATCATGCTTGAAAAGATTTAACTTGTGGTTTGAGAATCATTACCTCAAAAGAATGATAAGAGATTTCTATGATGAGTACTCCAACTTGAAATTCTCCTTCTTAACGAAAACTTGAAAACTCGGTATTGGAAGGTTGGAAAGTTTTCCGTCTATTTGCTTGAAAATAAAATTTGGAGGTGAAAGAGATTTTGGGTATGCGTTGATAATGGAAGTGGATACTTTCTTTTATACACTAACTCCCTACACAAGTTATGGCTACGCATTTTTCTCGGTTAATATCCCAACATCATCATTCTTTTTTTTTTATCTTATCACATTTTTGCAGAGGTAGAATTAAGGGGAGTGTTTATTGGCGGAGCTCCCGGGATGGTGTAGGATTTGGTAAAAAAAACAAAGTCTTGGTACTATTCTTCCCTTACCCACTTCCTATTCTTTTGCCCATTAGGTAGATATGCATATGTGATGACTTCGGGTCGTTTTCAGTGAATAGTGTCGCACTATTCATATGTTGACTATGTTTAAAGATAGAAAGAGTTGTTTTTGTTACTGTATTATTGCACTGTCGTTTCTGACTTGTCCCATTTTTTATAGGAAGTTGGGGTTTCTTGAAGATAGAATAATAGCTTTGCGAAGAAGTCTTAGCTCATTTTTGTAACATCATAAATTAAATACAATTAGTACATTTTTCATTTGAAGAGAAATGACTATATTTTGTAAATGGACATTTAATATCCATCTGATTTATAAATGTACATGGATAATTATTTTATCGCTTCATGTATCTTCTTGCACATCAAAAAGTCCTTGACCCTTGATCAAAATTAGTTTCACATTGGCGCTTAACTATCAATTAAAACTTATCAAGGATTTTAATACAACGAAACATAGAAGTTTAAAATACTAATTGCTTTAATACATTCATTTAGTCTATAAACGTTTAATGACGTTAATTTGAGCGGGATATTACACTGGATGTAGTTAATGTCATCCATGTATTCGGAGTAGGCTTCTCGATCGAAAGTAAGGTGTTACATTGCTGAAGAACTGATAAAAGCGCGAGAAAGCAACGAATTTGGAAAGAAGAAAAAAGACGGGGGAATTTCTCTTGCAACTATTGGAGTTATGATCAAAGTTTTATGTATGTATGCGTTTATATAGGGAGAGGTATGTGTGTTGTTGTTGACATTGGCAAGGAAAATAGTTTTGTTATGGAAGGTGTTAACAATTTGGTATGCATTACATAAATACACGCGATTCGTTTCGTACTAAGAAACCTAATTACGGTGGGACGTCGATTCCGACTTGGGAATTAACTTGGAAGACCTAAAATAAAATTTGGGTTAATTGTGTCTCAAGAAAGTGTATATTTTCAATAAACAGCTTTATCTATATATAGATCAGTTAATTTAACAACTTATGGAGTACTAATAAATTATGGGATTGTATCAAATTAAATACTACTCCGTAGTATTAAATTTTCATTTATCATAAAATAATTACTAAACTTTATATTTTAAAATATTATTTAAGATTTTAATTTAATTTCACATAGTAAATAAAAACAACGTAAACTTTTTTACTTGAATAATTTATAATTTTTTAAAACTAAAGTCCAAAACTGGTATACTAATTACTAAACGTAAGACTATTTTATGAATTTGATCGAGAATATTATATTTGGCCTAATATATCAATTTCGTCTATCTTTGGCACGTTTTAATGGAACCGTCAAATATTAACAGTCAACCTGTTTTTGAATTAATCCCCATTTTTTCCGACACAGCTTCTGAAATTGCGAACAACATGAGTTGGGCGACATCGCCATCCATTCGTCCTTCCCCATTCGGCGCACACGACCTCCATCGCGCCTGCAAGAGGAGGAAAAAACTAGTGGACATTCCAATTCGACCTCCGCTGCGCCTACAAGAGGAGGAAAAAACTAGCGGACATTTCTTCTACATTTCATTGAATGTTTGATGATTTTATATTTATGGTTATTACTTGTTTTGAAAACTGATTGTGGTCTCATTCATATGATTCGAAAAAATTGGATATCCATACTCAAAAAATAGCCTTGACACCATACTTGATATCCTACCCACTTTTATGAATGCCTTGGGGCATCTCCAACCATCCCCAAAAACCCAAATTTCAGTTGAAAACACCTCCAGCCATACTCCAAAACCATTCCAAAATGCCATTTTTTTGTGTTTTTGAACAGTGTTACTCCAAAGATGGAGTAGCATTGTAGCAAACGCAAATTATTTCTGATAATTGCAAATAAATCCCTCTTGCTGTGAGATATACCTGATTTATGGAGAAGGAAGAACCTATTTGTTGAAGAAGATGAACCAGAAACATTTACGCCAAGAAGACGATGCCATTTTTTAGGTTTTTATTTGTAGGTGGTCAAATGGGCTTAGGCTGATAATTTTAGTAAATAAAAGTAAAGCCTAATGAATTAATTTGACTGGAAATGAGTATATTTATTTTGGAGATTAGCAATAATTTAATTTTTTTTATACTACTATTTAACTAATAATATGAGCAGTGGACGCATATTTTTTATAAGTTGTCACATTTTCTAATTATTTGAAATTTCTAATTATTTGAAATTCAGTTTACAATAAGTAGCATTAATTATTTTTTATAATATGATTATATATAACATGATTTAATACTATAAGTAAATAAATCAAATAAATTATTGATAAGTGTGGTGGGATTAATGTGTAATTAAGATAAATATGTAGGTAAGATTGAAAAAGTAAAAAAGTAGGTGAATATGGAATATTCTTTTGGGTTTGGGTTTGAGTTTGGTGTAAATAGTTATAGTAAAATTACTGTTTGATGTGACATATACTGAAAAATGGGTTTGGGTTTGGGTTTGGGTTTGGAGATAGCCTTATAGAGATGCCCACGGTTCGAAAACCGGCGGTTCCGGTTCGGAACCGCCGGTTCCGGTTTTGGCGGAAGCGGAACCGGAACCGGACCGTGAGGCTATTTCACGGTTCCGGTTCCGGTTCGAAAACCGGGCGGTTCCGGTTCGAAAACCGGGCGGTTCCGGTTCGAAAACCGGGCGGTTCCGGTTCCGGTTCGGAACCGCCGGTTTTCCGGCGGTTTTGGCGGTTCCGGTTTTTGAACCGGCGGTTTCGCCGGTTCAATTATTTTTTTTTTTTTTTTTTTTAAATTTGAAATTTGGCTTTATACAACAAATCGGAACAAGACAATGCATAATTCAAGCACAAATAAGACGAATAAGGAGAAAATGAAATAAATTTTATTGATTTTGAGTTGTAACGGACAACGATACATTACAATTTACAATACATAAGTATACAATACAACAACATACAACAATGTAATATAATTTACAAGTGTCGTCGGGCGTCGGCTCGTCGCCTCGTCGGACTCGGAAGGTAAATTTAAAAAAAAATGAAATGGGGGGGAAAAAGGAAAAATTGAAAAGGGCTTGAGATCAACTTAAACTTTCAAAGTTAAACTTTTCAAATTTAAGTTGAGTTGCCTACGTATCCACAATTTTATTGAGGAATCAAAGCCCACGTAGTTCTCTTACCTTGGGATCAACCCTTTTTTCTTGCAAAATGTTGCCCATTTTCTAAGCAAACACATATCAACACGCTATATACACATTGCTACATTTCTAATAGGGGCAATTTGATCTTCCAAAGCAATCAATGCATCTCGAACACACATAGTCAGAATATTATTCAAGCATCTAGCATGGAAAAAATTAGTACTAATAGATAGTTTGTTCTGATTTTTTCCATGCTAGATGCTTGAATAATGTTCTGACTATGTGTGTTCGAGATGCATTGATTGCTTTGGAAGATCAAATTGCCCCTATTAGAAATGCAGCAATGTGTATATAGCGTGCTGATATGTGTTTGCTTAGAAAATGGGCAACATTTTGCAAGAAAAAAAGGTTGATTCCAAGGTAAGATTTCATAGATCATTCAGGATGCGGCTAAGTTGTACTTGAAGATCATTAAAATATATTCCGCATTTGATATTTATCAAATGGGGAATATATTTTAATGATCTTCAAGTACAACATAGCCGCATCCTGAATGATCTATGAAATAGGGGGAAAAAAAAAAATTGAAAAGGGCTTGAGCTCAACTTAAACTTTCGAAGTTAAACTTTTCAAATTTAAGTTGAGGTGCCTACGTATCCACAATTTTATTGAGGAATCAAAGCCCACGTAGTTCTCTTACCTTGCTTACCTTTTTGGTCGGCAGTGCTCGCCGTTCACCGCCCCCGTCGACTCATTGCTAATGTTGAGTGCTATCGCTTCTGACCTCGTCATCGCCATCGGAAGAAAATTCTTCACCATCACTCTCTACACGGAAGTCGAAATCCGGCTCTTGTGCTCTCATGTCCGCCTTTGCCCAATCGTCAAGTAACATAGTGGCTTCCATGTTCTTGGCGGAGAGATTGCTCCTTTTGTCGTCTAGGACACAACCGCCGACACTAAAAGCTTGTTCAACGGCGACGGTGGAAGCGGGAACGGCGAATATCTCCTTAGCCATGATGGAGAGTATCGGAAACTCTTTGTCATGTGTTCCCCACCAATTAAGGACGTCAATTTGTTGAGTAGGAGGACCTGCATCTTGAAAAATAGAGCGCGATTCCAAATATATATCTAATTCACTAGTCGCTCTAGTCCTATTGGTTGTAGTACCGTATAGATCTTGCAATTGTGATACTACGTCGGGATCGATCATGACATTGGAAAAATCCCCTCCACCAAAATCAAATGTAGAAGGACTAGGAGGAGCACGTACCTGGTGAGCGGTGTTATACCGCATTTCATATTCCGCGTAGAGAGAACGAAGTGCACTATCTAACCTATGTTTGATTTCATCAACATCCGGAATACTTAGTTCGAAGCATTCTCCTCTTGTCAAGCCCATTTCGCGGAGTTGAGAAAAATCCAAAGCGTGCAAACAACCATAGTACATGTCTAAAATTTTATAAACACCATGCAACTTCCACTTTGGATCCAAGCATTTTGCAATCAAAAACACATTTGGAATACGTGAAAAATATTTTAACCATTTTTCAACCATGTAAAACAAAATAGCCTTCAACTCAACGAATTGAGTATTTTTCACACAAGTTTTAAAACCAATTGCCACATACATGCAATGCTCCAAAACGCGCACAGAAGTAGGATAATAAACACCGGATAACTCAACAGTGGCATTTTTGAAAGCGCGGAATAATCGAAATAAATCCATGCTGTGGTCCCAACAAGCGGGTATCAAAATCAAATCAGAAGGAACATGAGGACAACTTCTAAAAAAATCACATAAATACTCAATGTGGTTCAAAGTCGACTCCAACATATCATATGTCGAGTTCCACCGAGTTGAAACATCCAAACGAAAGTTGGTGTACCTGCATTGCTTACCATGACAATATCTCTTCCAAGCTCTACCAATAGGAGCTTTGTTATGAATCAACTTCACAGCAGTTCTAATAGGATCAACATACTTTTGCCACAAATCGATGGCATCTTGAACACACAAATTCAAAATATGGGCAATACATCGCACATGGAAATATTTACCATCAATAACAGGAGAACATGCACTGATTAAATCATCTATGCTAGCAGTGTTAGCGCTAGCATTGTCAAAACCAATAGAAAAAATTTTATTGATCAATTGAAATTCATTCAAAACTTGAATGATCAATTGAGCAATTGCTTGTGCAGTGTGTGGTGCGGGAAATTCCCGAAATGCAATCAAACGTTTGTTTAAAGTCCAACTGTGATCAACGAAATGCACCGTGATGCCCATATACGAATTTTTACAAAAACAATCAGTCCACACATCAGAACAAATAGAAACTTTATGCCCTAAGTTAATAATAAACGTACCTAATTGCGCCTTCTTTTCCATGCATTGTCGAACAACGGCTCGCGTCATTGAAGTTCGACTCAATTTTCTTGCAGCGGCATTATATACTTGCCGCATACTCGACTCAAAAGCATCGTTATCAAAAGCATTGAATGGAAAATGTTTCATAACGGCAAATCTAGACATCACATTAAGAGCATTTTTGTGATCATATTTCAAAAGAGTATTGCTACACATACCTGATGTTTGGGATGAACCCGTCGTCCCACTTCCGACTCCATGTTGAAAGTTGAGTTGAGTTTGGGTTGGAGCGATACCAAACTCGACCGGATGCGCTTTCTCCAGGTGACGGGTAAATGTACCGTACCCTCCACCCTTTCGGAATGTGTATACGTTTTCGCAATAGTTGCAATACACATTATAAGTGTTTGGATCGTTACTATCTTGTACCCTCTTGAAATGTTTCACGAAGATGTTTGAGGTTAAAGACCTTTCAGCTGGTCTAGGAGGTTGAGGAGGTTGTCCACGTCCACGACCACCACGACCACGCCGACTCCTTGGTGGTGGTGGTGGTGGCATTTCTTGAACCTCTTCTACCTCCTCCCCCTCCTCCTCGTCGTCATCATCATCATCATCATCATCATCGTCTTCATCAACATTCACGGGGGTTGGACTTTGTTGGGAATAGGCACCGCGACCGGGAGCACCACTACCGGTACCAACATAAGCATCGCCTTGGTATTGAGAGCGAGAGAGAGCAATAGCATGTGCCACATCTTGCTCTTCTCGAGCCTACAAAATAATATTTGTATTGTAAATACAAAATAAAATTATGAACAATAATGAAATGTAATTCAAAATTAATGAAATTAGTAGATAATAAATATTAACCTGCCACTCATCCATGTTCATTTGAGAAATTTCATCAATAACGGATCTCCGAGATGGCCTCTTGGCCTTTCCCTTTCCCTTATCAACACGACCTTCTCGGGATGAAGACATATTGGAATGGTATGTAGAAATGTAGAAATATGGAATAATATATTTTTTTTTGTTTTAGTAATTGAGAAAGAAAGACAACTTATAGAACTACGGGAACAAGTATAACTGTATAAGTGTATAACAATGCGTAATAAGAGTAGCAATTGCGTAATTAAATGGAAGCACAATAGCACAAATGAGAAATTGGAGACAAAGAGAGAGAATTGAGAGATTGAAGAGAGAAACTCTTATTAACACAAGAGTGGGGTGAATGTAAATGAGGATAGAGGGGGGTATTTATAGAAAAAAATGAGGGGGAAAATGGAAGAATTCGAATTTGAAATTTAAAAAAAAAAAAAAAAATTTGAATTTTCACAAAACCGCCGGTTTTGGCGGAAAACCGCCGGAACCGGCGGAACCGCCGGTTTCCGGGCCAAAACCGCCGGTTTCCGAAATAAAACTGCCGGTTCGGTCAACGAACCGTCTGCAAAAGCTGCTCCATTGTCGCCTCGTGCTCCGCGCCGCCTCGAAAGTCACTAAACCGGCGGTTAACCGCCGGTTTTTCCGGTTAACCGCCGAAAAACCGGCGGTTTCGACCGTTTTTGAAGATCACCACCGGCCCTCATCCCCCTGCCTCGATTTCAGCGCCGGAACCGGCGGTTCCACGGTTAACCGCCGGTTCCGAACCGTCCCGAACCGCCGGTTCGGTGACGGTTCCGGTTCGAAATATCTTGAACCTGAACCGGACCGCGAACCGAATTGCGCCGGTTCCGGTTCGGGAATATTGCGCCGGTTCCGGTTCCGGTTCCGGAACCGCCGGTTCCGGTTCGGCGGTTAACCGCCGGAACCGGAACCGGTGGGCATGTCTACCTTAGAGCATCTCCAAAGAGGAGGGATATATTGAGAAGGTATATTTTGCATTTATCATTTTCAAATGTCATTATACCTTCTTAAAAAGTAATAGACTACCAGGAAAGAAGGTATATTGAAAAGGCAAACCAAAATAACTAATTTTTTACCTTTTCTATAAAAAAAGTAAAGATATATTCTCAAAATGAAAGAATATATATTGAAAAGGCAACCAAAATAACTAACTTTTTACCTTTTCTATATATAAAAAAAGGTAAAGATATGAAAGAATGTATATTGAAAAGGCAACCAAAATAATTAACTTTTTACCTTTTCTATCAAAAAAAGATAAAGATATCTTCTCAAAATGAAAGAATATATATTACCTACTCAAGTACCTTTTTCAGGCTCCATACCTTCTCAAAATAAAAGAATGTATAATATACCTTTTTTCATGCTCCATACCTTCTCCATACTTTTTTTTCATTGGAGCCTGAATTCTCCATACTTTTTTTTCATTGGAGCCTGAAATTTCATAAAGAAGGGATAAAAATGATAGTTATTTCTTTTATGTCTTTCTCTATTTACTCTTTCTCTTAATACCTGATGCTAGTATCCAAACCCCTCAACCATAGAGAATAACCTTGACCAGAGTACTTGATTTGTGAGATTTTTCATGGTTCAATTTAAAATAAAATTGCATTAAAATTAAGAAAAAAACCTAGATTTAGAAGGAAACAATTGAAATTAGATAAGACATTTAATTAGAAAAGATAATATGTGAGAAGGTGGGGTTCATGGTTCAGTTTAAAATAAGTTTACCCACCCCTAGTTATGAATTAAAATTAGTCACGTTTACAAATTTTACTAATTCTCAGTTAAATCACTTAATAAAAGTTTCGTAGAGGCAGCTGTGACAAGAAGCAGAGTCGAAATTATTCAACACTTCCGGCGACTGAACATTACCAACATCAACAAATTCATCCGAACCAAATACACACGAAACCAAAACAACTAAAAACATTAGTAATTCACATTCCACCACAAACGTACACAAACCCCATTCACTACTCACTCCAGAACTTCCTCACTGCCTCTCTCACCCTTCCGGGAGCTCCCTCATCTGGCGGAGCCACCGTGGCCGTAGGCAGGATGGCCGACTCCCGTTGCGCATCAATGATGTAATCAAAGCTCTTCTCACTCATCCCAAAGGCAGCCGCAAACTCGGGCCCTCTCATGGCGTGGAGCAACGAGTTTGCTCCCACCAAGAATTGAGGCCAGTTGTTGCGGGCCGAGGTGGTGAACCCGAAGAACTCAAACGGCCCGGTTCGTGACGCAATCTGGCAGAAGGGGAAGAACCGAGGTATCCAAAACACATCTCCTTCGTTCACTTTAGCATTCATAGCCAAGCTCCCATTTGGATACACGATCTGTATAGTCCCACTTCCTTTCAACACAACCCCATACTCTGTCGCCATCGGATTGATATGAGGCGCCATCATCGATCCCTGCATTCACATTACATACATAACTCTGTCTCAGTAAAAAAAAACAATCAAAAGGCAGGTTAATTACCGCAGTGAGGTTGACAAGATAGACTCCAATGTCATTGTAGCGGAGGGGAGGATAGTTCTTCTCGTCGAGGGCAATGCTCCACCCGTAGTCGTTCTGGAAATCGGGCTTTCTGTCGTAGAGGTTGTACGCATCTGGGCCTTTACCTGTTCTTGAACCCTTCCTATCATCCTTCTTCTTGTTACTCCAATCCATGAAAGACACCATCATCTTCCTAAAAGACCATGTCGATTGTTGCTCAGCCGTCCTCTCCATCTCCGAGAATTTAGATGGGGCATGAGTCGTGTTAGATAAGTAGATGATCGGACCTTCGCGTTGGCTCATCAGCATATCTTCCAGTTCTTCCTCTGTCACCTGAGGAAATAAAAGAAAAACAAACATCCTTACTCAAACCATGAATGTGCATTGAGATGAATTTATATGTACTTACATTGAATGCTGTCGACAACGTTAAATGATCGAATCCAGAGAGCACCGACTTAGGATTCTTTCCACCAGCAACGTAGAAGGACTGACAAAAAGCAGTGTGTTTAGGAGAAAAATTCAAATGATATTAGTAGTAGCTAGGGAGGGTTTGGTTTGTAATTTGTAAATTGTAAGTGTACTTGAAATTTATAGGGTGTGAGGCTGTCGGATGTATCAATGCTGCAGACGACATGAAGCCTCTGGCCTTCCTCTGCATTGATCAAATAAAAGGCGGATCCCGCCGCGATTCGGTATATATCGCCCACCTTCAATCTCCTCTCCACCAGTTCATCTTTGTATATATTCCCCACTCTTGCTTCCCCTGCAATCAAGAATACATCATATTACCTATCTTTCTCTAGTGTTTTGTTACTGAAAAATGTGTGAATAGATGATGCCTCTGCGAACGAAGAGGATGAGTGAGGAATCGAGATACTGAGGAATGAACAAGCTCTTAGGTTCCATGGTGATGAAGCCAATATGCATAGGGCTTTTGCCGGAGCCTCTGACGAGCTTCATGCTCCCAGCCTCAGTCTTGACCACCGGCTTGGAATGGTGAAGCAGGAACCAGTCGTCCCCCTCGCGCCATCCCGTGCCACCCTCGTCGCCGCCACGAGCTTCTTCGTGGCCTCGTCGCTCCCTCTCCGACCACCGCTCTTCTTCGCGGCCTCTTTCCCTTTCCGACCACCGCTCGTCATCCTTGCGAGCAGAGACGGACACCGCAAGCGCCGCCAACAAGGCCAAAACGGCCAACAAACGTGTCGTCTTATCCATGAACTAATATAGTAGTAGTATCTTCGATTCTTCGTGGATATGTTGAAATGGTGAATGCAAGAAATGGTGTATATGTAGAGAGAGAAAGGGTACAGGTGTTTGTCATGCATCGATGGTTAGCCTCGCTGGCCGTCTCTGCTTAAGACACAAATGAGTTCATGGATTCCTTCCCATCTCATCTAATATCTCTTGTATTCAATTGTTTTCTTTTTCATTTTTATTTTACATTCAACGCCACAATCGGTCACATGTTTTTTTATGGGACGCTTGAAATTTACTAGCTAGCTATATTTATTAAGTTATTTTTTGTCATTTTCTAAAATGATATATGGTGATGATCTAACAAAAAGGGGGAAAGGGTTTCGGTCTCTTTAAAACTCGAATCAACCTTTTTGAACCACGGTCTACTTTTAATCAAAATTATTGAATAATTTTACACCAATCGATATATTTTAATTATCTCTCAGTCAAAAAAAATCTTGGATAACATGAATTTTAATAAAAAAAAATTATATATAATATATAAAAGAATATGAAAATTAGGTAAAAAGAGATATTGAGAAAAAATATATAAAACATTATTAGAGAAGAAAAAAAAGTACATAACCTTTCCAATTTTAGGAATAAGACTATTTTTTATTAATTTTCTAAAATAACAAAATGGAATTATTTTTTATGGATGATGGAGTATAAAACGTGATGAAGTATTTAATTTTGATAATTAATTTAATTTAATTTAAGATAACTAAATTGATCATTATCATTATAATTTTTGTTAAATTAATTTTTTACATTATAATTTTATTTTATTTTTATAATTTTGCAGTATATTTATTCAACTTAACAAAATAAATTTAATTATGTTTTCAAGATAATTAAATTAATTTATAAATAAACTGTAATATATTTAATTATGAATGTAAAAAAAATTCAAGGAACTTTAACGTCACTCCCAAGAAGATGCATCCTTAAAAATAATTAAGAATATGGAGTTATATTTGCATTCTTTTTTATTTTAGAAAAAGAATACGTAAATATATTCATTCAATTCTGAAAAAAAAAATGGTGGAGGAGACATGAATTGAAAACTGAAAAACGTCGACAGCAGGATTCGAACCTGCGCAGGCAAAGCCCAACAGATTTCGAGTCTGTCTCCTTAACCACTCGGACATATCGACAAGTTGTAAGCTTCTACGACGTAACTTTATATAACACGAAATTTTATGTCCCTATTTTTTTTTTGGCTAATTGAGTTGTGTTTAGTGTTCAATTAAGTGAGTTCATAGGATATTAGTAATGAAAATTTGGTAATCACTTAAACCAAGTTTATGTTTACGGATGTACATAAACATCCGTTAATATTTCCATAAGAGTTAAAGGTCGAAAGTGGTCTTAAACATATGTCGATTTTACGATTTTGGTCCAGAACATAATCTTCTGAATTATTGAGTCCCAAACAAATGAAAACGGACCGAATTTGGTCCATTTTTTTACGGAATCGTTAATTTTTTTTACTGTCAACGTCAATTAAATGGCATTTGACTATATTAGTACTAATTGGGGTTTACTGAATTGGGGTTTTAAACTTAATTCAATACTTTTTCCTCTCTTGCCTCTGAATACCAATGGCCGACGTTGAGTATAGGTATTTCGTCGGTGGTTTGCCGTGGTGGGCAACCACTGACCAGTCTCTTGGCCAAGCCAACTCTTAGTTCGGCGAAGTCATCGAATCGAAGATCATGAACGATCGCGAGACCGGGAGATCGAGGGGTTTCAGATTCGTGACATTCAAGGATGAGCAGTCGATGAGGGATGAGATAGAGGGGTTGAAAAGCGAGGAATTGGACGGCCGCAGCATCACCGTCAACGAGGCTCAATCTCGCGGCGGCGGTGGCTACGAGCGCCGTGAGGGTGGTGGTGGCTATGGAGGTGGTGGTGGTCATGGAGGAGGCGGTGGCAGTGGATATGGCCGTCGTGAGGGCAGTGGTGGTTATGGCGACGGCATCCGTTGCGGTTATGGAGGTGACCGTGGTAATGAAAGAAGAAGTTGAAGTGTGATCGGTTCCGTCAAATGTTTGAATGCTAGAATCAAATGTTTGCAGATTTCAATTTGGCGGTGGATATTTTTGACCTCTTGGCTCTTGCTGAAAATTTTTATTGTTAGAATCCAATGTTTGTAGATTTCAATATGGAATGTGAGGTTTCATATCTTAGAAATGAAAGAAGAAGATGAAGTGTGAGGTTCAAAAAAGATGGGAATTATTATTTACAAAATATTATATACTCCCTCCGTTTCTAAAAAGTATGCACTATTTCATTTTTCGTCCGTTCCTAAAGAGTATGAACTTTCAATTTTGGAAACTCTCTTCTCTCTAATGAGGTGAGACTCATTCTCCACTAACAATACTTAAAAAACTTTCTCCATCTATCTCTCTTACTTTATCAATAATACATTAAAACTCATACCGAATCCAAAGTTCATACATTTTGGGGACGGATGGAGTATATTAATTAGATATACTAATCTAGTAAAATGTCATTTAATTAGCGTTGACTGTAAAAAAAAATTAACGATTCCATAAAAAATGGACCAAATTCGGTCCGTTTTCATTTGTTCGGAACTCAATAATTCAAAAGATAATGTTTTGTACTAAAATCGTAAAATCGACATATGTTTAGGATCATTTTTGGACTTTACTTACTTTCATAACAACTACGACTCTCTCATGTGTAAGAAAAAACGCAATGCTGATTCCAACAAGTGGTATATTTACAAATTACAATCCTAAGCCAAAATGGTTCCGAAAGTTACTTGACAAGTAGTCCAAAAGGAGAACTCTTTACGATTTAAAAATCTAATCTGATATCCATCTGAACTGGATCTGAATCAAAGTATGCATCCTCGTCCTCTTCATCCGAGTCGAAGTCATCTTCCGGAATGTTCTCCTCATCCCAAAGTGGACAAAAGCAGGTCGCCTTCTTCTTTTTCCACTCAGCACCACATGTGAAACAAAATTCATTTCCACATCTGCAGGGAAATGTGAGAACCAGAATACCTTAATATTAAAAATCTCTAAAAGCCCTCTCAAAAAAATCTCTAAAAGTATTAGTATCTACTATAATATGATCAGTGATTCTATATGTTTTATTCTATGGAAGATAATGGAGTGGCAATCATGCCTGCTCTATAGGCAAACAGCATGTTTAGTTCTAATACAGCCGGTTGAAAAGAAAATTTCTGTTTTTCTTCTTGATAACTTTTTCTAGTGAAAAATTCAGTAATAGTAAGAGACTTCAAATAAGAAAAACAAAATGTTTTAAGGATATTCAAAGTGAAGAATGACAAGATCCTAGCTATTAGGAATTTCATATGATATGGTATAGAAACATAATGTAAACATTTCAGACTGGACAGACTACAAGTATGATATCAAGTTAATGGAGAGATATGAGGTTCAACCATACCTGCAAGTCATGTGGTAACATCCAGTAGCGAGTTCAATCATATGGTTGCATTTTACACACTGACGTCACAAATTTGTTGCTGCTAAGTTCTTCAGTTTTGCCTCTTCTTGCGGGGGATGAGGGTTGCACATTTTTTACCGAGTACAAGTTGAGTTGTTGTGCCAGGGAACTTTACAATTAATACAAAAGTGGTTGTTGCATTTTAAGCACTTTCTTGCTCCTGATCTTTCCGCTCTTACTATGGCAGGCTTTGAATGTTCAAGAGCCTCTGACTTGGACATTAGAGCATCCACATCGGCGAGCTGCAGCTCGTCCGTTCATCCGTGCCAACGGCACGGCATCGCTGTCCGTGCCAGCGAGCAGCATACGTGGCAGGCGGTGATTGGCCAATGACATAACCGTTGGCAATTTGATTTTTTTTTAAAAAAAATCAGATTTTAATTAAAAAATCCGATAAAAAAAAATTCCCACTTCCCAAAAAATTATATCCGTTTTCTACTCACTTTTAATTTATTTTTCAATTTTTTTCCCCAAAAATACACATTTTCATCTATAAATACTCACACTTTCACACCCAAAAATTCACACCACACTACATAATTCCCATCTACATTCTCTCATTTCCATTCTCAATTCTCAATTCTCAATCTTTCTTCCACTCCTACAACATAACAATGTCCGGCCACGGCGATCACCCCCCCGGCTCCCACGGTTGGAACCCCGAGTGGTTCGGTTCACAACCGTTTCCTAGTCCGAAAACGGAATATTCGGCCCCTCCTCAAACCCAAGGTTCGTAAGTTCCAAGTGGCTACCAGCCTTACCCGATCGATGACCAAGATGCCCGTGAAGGGCAATACGGGTGGACACCCAAGCCTAGAGCGTGGTCGGGCAGCCCTTCCTCCCAAACTCCGACTCCTCATACTCGCGGTGTCCGCACACCGTACACTCCGGCGGAGATGGAGCAATTGTTCAAAGCGTTCTTGTCAATCTCCGAAGATCCGGAGGTTGGCACGAACCAATCCGGCGATCATTATTGGTGGCGCATCTGTCGCCGGTACAATGAAAATCGATCGGCTGGAACAATCGAGCGCAACGAGAGTATGGTGCGCAACGCCATATACAGAGCCAACGAAGAAATCTAAAAGTTTCAGGGGTATTACCTCCAGGAAGAGCGGTCGGCGGGGAGCGGCCGGAGCGAGGTCGACATCATCAGTTCCGCCTTGTCGACCTACCAATCCATGAACTACAAGTCATTCAAGTACCTCAACATTTGGCAGGAGACGCGGTCGCATCCGAAGTATAGGGGAGGCGTAACATCCTCCTCTAGCGGCTCCTCCAACCGGTCAAGGTCGGTATCCCTATCCGATGCCGACTCCGAAGACGTGGCTAGCCAACTTGTCGGAGCTAACTTGAGTAGCCCGACGCCGGCCCGAGCGGTTCCCAACGCCGACCGCAAGGAAGGAAGAAGGCGGCGGCCAACCGCCGTCGCCCCGCGACTCCATCCGCGCCCAATCCCGAACCCGCTCCCGCTCCCTATATGCCACCTCAACCCCCCACCAACTCGTTGTGGGGGTTTTGGCCCAACTCAATTTGACTGATAGGTCAAATATGACCCCCGAGCAACTTCGATCGCATGTGACGATGATACGGAGTCTCCAAAGAACGTTGGGGATATTGCCGGATGATGACTAGTCTTCCCCGGATGTAATTTTTATGCTTAAATTGTGTAATTTTTATTTTTTAGGATTTTAATTATGTAATTTTTATTTTTTAGGAATTTAATTATGTAATTTTTAGTTTTATTATAATTTGTAATATTATTACAGGTATTTTTAATGAATTTTAATTTTGTGAAAATGTTTTTATTTAAATTGAATAATAGAATGGTGGGACTCTTGTATTCGTCCTTACGGAAGAATACGGATGTGGGTGTTGTGCTCTTGCCTAAGAGCAGACAGAAAAAGTGGGGTTGTGCCCACATCCGTGCTCGCAGAGGGTACGGACAGTAAACTTTCTCTGTCACTGGAATCGAGGCCTCCTTCATACGCTGACACATAATGCCTATCAACCTAGGTGTCAAGAATGTTCTGCAACTATCGATTTTCAAATCAGATTTACATCCTTCGTGTGGACAAGTCGGCAGCAGTCCATGGAGTAGCTTCATTTCCACGTGTTGTTTCATGCAAGAAAAGCAATAGCGGTGCATACAATCATCGATAGAGAAGATCTGGTTTATATTTGAATCCTCCAAACAGATAACACACGCCTCCTTTGGATTATTAGATCTACTTGCCTCTGCAGCCCTGTTTACCTGAGCATCTATCGCTTCTCTAGCTAGTTTAAACGCAAACTTTTATGTCTTTTCGAGCAACACGAGCTGGCTGGCAGTACGTAAACTCTTTTGAAAGATCGATTACTCTATCTAGCAGTGCAGCAACTTTTTTCTGTTTGCTCGACCACTGTCTAGTAACCTGCGGTTGAAAAAGAGTTGCAGCAGTTTAGCTATTCGCATATGTAGAAACCCTAACACTTAATCCAAGCCATCACTTGCGATTGTTAAGGATGATCGGAATTTACTAAACAGTACTCATAATACTTTTGTCAAACTGAAGTGAAATTAAGCTAAGTGACAATAATCATGTTCCATATTAACAACGCAACATGAACCCAAGCCACCCAGGTCATATCTCTCCCACTTTTGCATAAGTGCCTAACTGTTAACCTTGATATGAATACTATCCTATGAGGGAGGGGATAGAGGGTGAGAGCATCCGCAACGGTGGCAGCCGTCGCCACCGCCGTCCGCGCCGCTGGAACGGATGTGTCTCGCCGCTGCTCGATGCACAGCGCCGCGCCAGCGAGCAGCTGACGTGTCGCGCGGCGATTGGGCAACGGCATAGCCGTTGCCTTTAAATGTTTTTTTTAATTTAAAATCGGTTTTTAATTAAAAAAACCGATAAAAAAAAATTCACTTCCCAAAAAAATTATAACCGTTTTTTACACTTTTTTTATTTTTTTTTATTTTTTTTCCCCCAAAAATACACACTTTCATCTATAAATACCCTCACTTTCACACCAAAAAATTCACATCAAACTACACAATTCTCATCTTCATTCTCCAATATCCATTCTCATCTTCATTCTCCCATATCCATTTTCATCTTCATTATCTCATACCCTAACAATGTCCGGCCAAGGCGATGACAACCCGCCCTCTCACGGTTGGAACCCCGAATGGTTTGGTGCACAACTGTTTCCTAGTCCGGAAACGGAATATTCGGCCCCTCCTCTCACCCAAGATTCGGCCGTTCCGGGTGGCTACCGGCCATACCCAATAGACGACCAAGGTGTCTCCGAAGGGCGATACGGGTGGACACCGGAGCCTAGGCCGACCGCCCCCTCTCAAACTCCGCCGGCTCCTACTCGTAGCGGTGTCCGAACACCGTACACTCCGGCGGAGATGGATAAATTGTTCAAGGCGTACTTCGAAATCTCCGAAGATGCGGCGGTTAGCACGAACCAATCCGGCGATCACTTTTGGTGGCGCGTCTCTCGCCGGTACAATGCAAACCGGCTGCCGGGAACGATCGAGCGCAACGAGAGTATGGTGCGCAACTGCATCGGCCGAGCCAACGAAGAAATTGGCAAGTTCAATGGCTATTTCCTCCAGGAGTCGCGGAATGCCGGGAGCGGTTGGAGCGAGGTCGACATCATCACTGCCGCGCTGAGCACCTACCAATCCTTGAACGGTAAGTCGTTCAAGTACCTCAACGTTTGGCAGGAAACGCGGTTCCACCCGAGGTATATGCTTATATGGGAGGCGTAACATCCTCCTCGAGCGGCTCCTCCAAACGGTCAAGGTCGGTATCCCTATCCGACTCCGGCTCCGAAGAAGTGGCTAGCCAACTCGCCGGAGCTAACTTGGGTAGCCCCGACGCCGGACCAAGCGGTTCCCAACGCCGACCGCAAGGAAGGAAGAAGGCGGCGGCCGACCACCGGCGCTCCGCGACTCCATCGGCCCCCGCCCCCGAACCCGCACCCTATGTTCCACCTCCACCCCCGAATAACTCGTTGTGGGCCCTTTTGGCCCAACTCAATATGGCCGATAGGTCAACTATGACCCCCACGCAACTTCAAACGCACGAGGACAATATATTGGGTCTCAAAAAATAATTGGGGTTGGTGCCGCCGGATGCGTAGTCTTCCTCGGGTAATATTAGCCAATAATCATGTAATTTTTAATTTTTAGAAGTTTAATTATGTAATTTTTAATTTTTAGGATTTTAATTATGTAATTTTTAATTTTTAGGATTTTAATTATGTCTTTTTTATTTTATTTGTAATATGTAATATTTATTGTGGTTTTTTAATGAATTTTAGTATTATGGAAATGTTTTTGTGTAATTGAATTTTAAATTAATTGTGCTCGTCCTTGCGGAAGAGCACAGTTGTGGGTGTTGTGCTCTTGCCAGAGAGCAGGCAGAAAAGTGGGGTCGGGCCCACAACCGTGCCGCCGGTAAGAGTACGGTTGTGGATGCTATAAGAGCATGCGCAGCGGTGGCGTCCGTCGCCACCGCCGTCCGCGCCGCTGGCACGGACGCCATCCGCCGCCGCTGCGCTCGCGCCGCTGGCACGGCGCTGCTCGATGTATCGAGCACGTCCGTGCCAGCGGACGCACACGTGGCGCGCTCCTATTCGTCAACGGCATAGCCGTTGTGTTTAAACTTTTTTTTTTATTTTTTAAAAAATCGGTATTTAATTATAATAATGCTAAAAAATAAAAAAAATTCCAAATCCCAAAAATATGGCCGTTTTTTCTGATTTTTTTTATTTTTTTTTCCCAAAATCATCTATAAATACACATAAATTCATCTCTCATTCATCTCTCATTCATAATTCTTATACAAACTATCAACACATTCAACATTCACTCAAAACATCAAATGGATTTCACTCATCTCATGGCGGAAGCGGAGCGCGAAGAAAAAGAATACTATGAACAACATCGTGCCGCTTACGAAGCATATGTCGCGGCGAATACCCTCGTTCATCCTCCTCAACGCACTAGATCAAATCGCCGCTACATCCATCGTGACCGGGAGGGATCCCACGAAAGGCTCGTTGCCGACTACTTTGCCGACCATCCGCGGTTTCCGGCAGATTACTTCAGGCGCCGTTTTCGCATGTCAAAGCGCTTGTTCATGCGAATTGTCAACACATTGTCCGCACGTGTTGAATACTTTCAAACAGGTGTAGATGCAGCCGGCCGGCAAAGTATCACGGCGTTGCAGAAGTGTACGTGTGCCATCCGACAACTCGCTACTGGGAAAACGACCGACATCTTCGACGAGTATTTGCATATCGGTGAGTCCACTGGAATCCTTTGTTTAAAGAATTTTTGCGAGGGCGTTCGTTCTGCTTTTGGGGATGAATTCCTTCGGGCACCCACCACCGATGATTGCCAACGGTTGCTTCGCCTTCACGAATCAGTCCATGGCTTTCCCGGAATGCTTGGCAGCATTGACTGCATGCATTGGAGGTGGAAGAATTGCCCGACTGCTTGGAGGGGGCAACACTTAAGCGGTCACAAAGGCGGCGGCCCAACACTTATCCTTGAGGCGGTCGCCGACTATCGCCTATGGATTTGGCATGCATATTTCGGCGTTGCCGGATCCAACAACGACTTGAACGTGCTCTATTCTTCACCACTCTTCAATGATGTGATGAATGGTGTAGCACCGGTGATCGACTTCACCATCAACGGAAATACATACCGCATGTGTTACTATCTCGCCGATGGTATCTACCCAAGGTGGTCGACGTTCGTGAAGACGCTCCACAACCCGCACGACCCGAGACGGGTTCTTTTTGCGCAGCGTCAATAGTCAGCGCAGAAGGACGTCGAAAGAGCCTTCGGGGTCCTTCAAGCTCGATTCAACATTGTGAAGGCCCCGGCTCGGCTGTGGTACGTGAATAATATCGCCGACATCATGTTCACGTGTATTATATTACACAACATGATTATAGCCGACGAAGGGCCGAGGGCAGCTAGCTTCTACGACGAGGACGAAGCCGGAAGCTCAACAGCGAGGTCTCCCCCACGCCGAGGCGAGCATACGACGGTTGGCCAGAGGATCGAGACAAGACACACAATGCGCGATACTCGAATCCACAATCAACTACAAGAAGACTTAATCAACCACATTTGGGCGAAATTCGGCAACGAGTAGTGGTTTTTTTAATTTTTAGGATTTTAATTATGTAATTTTTAATTTTTAGGATTTTAATTATGTAATTTTTCATTTTTAGGATTTTAATTATGTAATGTTTAATTTTATTTGTCATTTGTAATATTTATTGTGGTTTTTAAATGAATTTTAATATTATGGAAATGTTATTGTTTAATTGAATTTTAAATTAATTGTACTCGTCCTTGCGGAAGAGCACAGTTGTGGGTGTTGTGCTCTTGACAGAGAGCAGGCATGAATAGTACCGCCCGGGTCCACAACCGTGCCGCTGGCAAGAGCACGGTTATGGATGCTCTAAGGTGTAAGAATAGTCAGTGTCTGCACTAATATTAAGAAAGATCCTAGTAGAACGCAAAAAAGACAAAATTTACGAAATTAGAAGGAAAACAAAGGACTAGCACACAACTTCAAAAAAAGGACAAGCACAATTTTTTACTCATACAACGCTCGGTAAGGGACATGCAGCTCTATTAGAAGATAAAGTACAGTAGAGAGCAGCTAATTTGCTGCTGAGAAAAGCAAATTGCCACTAAAAACCAATAAATATTGGGAAAATCCAACTCAAACAATAAAATCTATACTTTACAAATAGAGCAAGTCAGTCCCAAATGATTCTCAGCATGGAATCAATCCCCAATCCATCTGCTCCTAACCACATAAGGGTGATCATGATTCATGATATGAAACACAAAGCCGTATCCTTGACTCTAATAATTATTCTGTAAAACATGTTGATGCATTCGTAACGCTTTAGTATAAACTAAAATCATAGCAAGAAGGGACCATATTTTGGAGCGATAAAAACCACTAGTAATACCGGTCAATCATAGCAACCCCTCAAATTTCATTAACCAAAAAATCAATTTCCTTGAAAAGGACATTCATTATAGAACACAACAACGCGATGGATGGTTCCAAATTCACTTCATCTATTTTAACAACTGAAACACAATCATACAACGATCATAGCACCAATTGCAGTGAAGATATACACCCCAAGCAATCAAACTACTAAAGCTCGCACAGAGCATAGCTGCATATATTTAACAAGTACTGTAAATATTTTATAAAAACCTTCTTTCAAATTAAGAAGACCAAACCAAAACTCACATAATTGAAAATCGGATTATAATCGCAGTAGAAAACAAGCCTTCGATAAGAGCCGTGATATCCGCGGTCCGCCGGTTCGCCCCGTGGGCCACGAAACGGCTTCCGCAACTCAAACAACAAATCATCCCTCGAATCGCATATCGCGACGCCAATTCCTCCGATAGGAGATTCATCGGTCAAACGATTCTCCATCAAACCCTTGAAATAAACCCTAAATATCTCATTACTCCCCCCTTTCGAACTGCCTTCCCCAAACGGTCGCTCGAAATCATCATCCCACTCATCCTCCGACACACTCGAGATCTCAAGCGCCAACTGATGATCGTGGAGCCTCCTGTCGAGATCATTCTTCAAATTCTGGAATTCTCTCTCAGAAATAGCTTGGTTTCTGAGTTCCTGCTCGAGTTTGAGGAGCTCGTCGGAGAGGACGTCGGTGAATTTCAATTCCTCCTCGTTTCGTTGGGGTTGATCGACAGCGGCGGCAGCGGAGGAGGTGGAAGGTTGGGAATTAAGGGATAGAGAAGCGGTTATGGCTTCCTGGAGTTGGAGATCGAAGGCGAAGTCGAGGTCGGCCTCGACGGTTTTGGCGGTCATTAGTTCGAAGCGTTGCTCGGCGGCGATGGCCTGGAGTTCGTCGGCGTCGGAGTCTAATCCGAAGTTAAACGAAGCCGTCGGAAGTGACATCGGAGTGAGCGAGTACTATTTGTTTTGTACTAGTATTGAAAATCAGTATTGCTCTGCAATCTGCATTGTGATATAATCAGATTTGCGAGATTTGTATCAAAACCCTTGAAAATAGAAGAAAAAAAATGGTGTATTATTCTAAAATTACGAATTGTGAATTTAAATAAATAAAAGAATTAATAAATGTTGATGTATAAGGGCATCATTAACCCGTCCCCATTTCCGGCCCCAAGTCCCCTCCACGTCATCATTCCTCTACAGTTGCGGTCCAGGCCCCAACTGTTGTAACCCTGCAGGTTGCGGCCCTGGCAGCAACTAATAAATGACACTATTCACAACTCCAACCTATTTAACTCGTAAAATAAAAAACGCTGGAAATTTATAACACGGAAAATTTAATTTCATCGAATACTGCAAAATTACAACATAGAAAATTTAAAACTGAAAATAAAATACATAAAAACATAACGTCAATTCTGGAAAACATTGGTGCGAGTCCAAATTTCTTCGATTAGATCGGCTTGGAGGCGAGTGTGTTGTGCGAGTCCAAATTTTTTCGAATTCTAGGAAGAGATTTGAAGTTGAATATGAAGTTGAATGTGTATGAAAATGGAGTAGTATTTATAGAAAAAATTTTCGAATTTAAAAAAAAAAATATTGGTTGTGGCCCGGCCCGAGGAGCGTGTAACGCTGGGCCGGGACTCTACAGTTGCGGCCCGTCACCATGCAACGCCGTCCCAGGCCGGGACGCGGGACGAGCGACAGGCCGGGAACGCGGCCCCGGGACGGGCCTAGGCCGTGACTCTCCTCCGTGCAACGCTCGGGACGGGCCGGGACTCGCGAGATGCGGCCCGGCCCCTTGCATTACAAATGCTCTAATGAACCAAAATAACATTGTTTTGGTCTAATGTGTCTTGTAGGTATATTTATATGTACTAAAAATCTAAAACATTGCCGTTCTGATCGTGAAACGTATGAAAAAGTAAAAAATATTTTTTTTGTTTTTCATCTCATCGAAACTTTTATCTCTCTTTTGTCTATCATCATACTCAGTTTAATGCACATCTAAAATTGTTAAATGAGGAATAAGATGAAACTAGAATAAGAACGAAAGAAATCAACTTGATCGTGAGAGCATCCGCAACGCGGCGCGGAACAGTCCCGCGTTTCGTTCCGCAGGAACAGAACCAGCGCGACGCGTTGTGGCACACCGTCCCGCCCCCGAACCATTCCCATCTCCTCCCGTAACCCGTCCCTGCAAGACGCGGGACGGGCTGTCACGCCACGCGCCATGGCGACGTGGCGCGCCCCTGCGTCTTGCGTGACGCCCACTCGCCGGCTCGCGAGTGGGCGTCGTCAAGTGCTGACGCAATAAATCTTTTTTTTAAAATTCAAATTTTAAAAAAAAAATTGTAAACGGTAATATTACCTTTTTTTTAAATTTTTTTACTCTATAAATACTCCTAATTCATCCTCATTTCACACACAACTACACATCTATTCCTCATAAATCAACTTCCTTTCCTCTCCAATTTTCATCTAACATCTCATTACAAAATGTCCGGCGACGGCAACTCCGGCGGTGGCGGCTCCAGCGGGTGGGATCTCAACACGTTTAACGATTGGGAGACCATGTACAACACACTGGGTGGTTCCGGTTCGTCGACGCCGGGCACCCAGGGTTCGGCGACGCCGGGTGGGTACCAACCACCCACTTTTGACGTGGATGCATACGCTCGTCCCTCCACCCCGCGGTATTCGCAGGGATTATCCCAGATTCAGGAGGATTTCCCCATTGAACCCACTCTGGGAGTAGGCTGAGGCGGGGGAGGAGGCTGAGGCGGGCGAAGCTCCATGGCGGAGTCGGAGGCGGGCGAGGAGGAGGAGGGGGAAGAGGAGGATCTAGGCCGGCATCCATACAACAACAACAAAATGATGGTGGTGTACAACGCCTGGATCACCGTCTCGTACGATTCCGTCGTCGGGAATCAACAACCCAACAAGTGCTTCTGGGAAAAGGTCACCGAGATCTACCACCAGATTAAGCCGAAAGGGTCCCGGAAGCGCACATATAAGATGCTCCGCTCTCACTTTGGCCGAGTCGACAAACAGGTCAAAAAATTCTGCGGCGTCTACTCAACCGAAGCGGCGCACTACCAAAGCGGAGCTTCGGGAGCCGACATTCTGAGGGCGGCTTTGTGCGTCTACAACCAGGACACCGGTAAACAATTCAAATATGTTGATATTTGGCAGGTCGTCAAGGACGAGGAAAGGTAGGCCGGCGGTGTCCGCTCCAGCTCGGACTCAACCTCAAAGCCCACGAAGCACACGACGAGTGGCCAATACTCGTCTGGTGACACCGGTGAGGGCAGCGGCGGACAAAAGGGTGCACCGCAGGAGTTTGCGGGCACAGCCTGCGATGCCGCGGTATCCAGCCGTGGGCGCCGTCGGCCGCAAGGAACCAAGGCGGCGAAGGCGGCTAGAGCGAGGAAGGGCCGAGGCGAATCAAGCCAGGCGGGCTCGGGGGAGGCTCGAACACCCTTATGGCGGTGTACATGACCGCTACAATGGCGGACACTGCTCGCTTCTCGCCCTCCCAATACCAAGCCTGGTGGAACGGAATTGTGTATATGGCAGCACAACTTGGCCTTCCGCCTCCCCCTGCACCTCGACCGCCTTCGGAGGATGATTCGCCGGCGGAGTAGTTTTTTCTTTAAATTTGTATTTTAAATTATGCAACGTTTAATTTTTTAGGATTTAAATTGTGTGTTTTTTATTTTTTAAAATTTTAATTTGTAATTTTTTTTATGTGGTGTGTTTTTTAATGAAGTGTGTTTGTTTTAATTGAATTGGGTTGAAAATAAAAATAAAAAATGAAATTGAATGAATAGTAATTTAAGGAGCGGTTAAGAAACGGATAAGGAACGGAGGGTTGCAGGTTTCGTTCCTTAGTTAAGGAATGAAGTAAAAAAGTACAGTGGGTCTGCAAATAGTAGTTTAAGGAACGGTATAGCAACAGCGTTGTGGATGGCCTGAACGAGTACAATTATAAGAGATGTTCAGTCCTCCTTGTATAGTCCTTCGTTAAGAAATCTTCATGGTCTTCTCGTTGAGCTATAGCTCAACATTTAAGCATATCTCCTTAGCCATCTTTTCAAGAGGTCTTTCTTCTTTTGTGCTAAGAGAGTAATGGAATTCCAATTTAATGAAGGAGAATAGATTCATTCTAATTGAGGGAGTGACGCATAATGATTGTGCGTCGTTCTTAATGAAACGCATAACCATTATGCGTCGTTAATTAATGACGCATAAGGATTATGCGTCGCTTAACGACGCATAAGGGTTGTGCGTCGCTCATGAACGACGCACATTGGTTATGCGTCGTTAAGGCGGCTTTTATCTGCCTCCAGTCACACGCAGATCACAGAACGCACCTTCATACACTTTCAATTCATCTATCTCGGCGATTTCCGGCGTTTTCTGGCGATTTCTCCATAAGATCCGGTAATTTGTTCATCAATTTAGCTACATTCATCATTATTCATGTTTATTGTGCTTTCATTTGTTAGTTTTACCCAATTTATACAAATTAGGGCTTGTAGGAAAATGTCCATAATTGTCGTTGGTTTATATGTTTTTGATGCAGAAATCATGCAAGTATTTGTGAGTTTGTATTGGGGTGGTAGAGTAGTTCAACTACCACATATGGGTATTGGTTATGACCCACCTCGTGCGAGGAGCTCCATTATATTAAATTCAGGTGTTTCCTATTATGAGTTGGTAGCAATGATTTGTGATGCGATGGGAATAGATATGAACCAACACACAATTGAATTATTATGGATACAATGTATAGTCTATGGTTCCGGTATGAGTTATACATGTTCTGTGATTCGCAATGATGATAGTGTAATGTTTATGTTCAACAATGCTCAAAATTCAAGTGGGTGTATTGAATTATTTGTTGAGTATTCACCTGTGAGGAGTGAAGAAATCCCACCAGTTGTTGATTATGGTATTGGAGCATCTGCGAGGTTTGAACAAATGAGTTTTGAGTGTGGTATTGGATCATCTGCGAGGGTGGACCAAATGAATGAGCAGAGAGATGTTGTAGATGTTGTAGATGTTGCTGATGTTGGTGTTGGATTGAATGATGAGGTAGATGATGCAGATGATCTTGATGAGCTAAGGCCACTATCCGAGACAGAGCCAGACCCCGATCTCAGTGATGGTGATGGTGCTGATGATGTCGGTGCTAGTTCTGATGATGAGATAGTACCATGTAAACCTGTTATGCAAGGTGAACAACCACTTCCGGAATACAATCCTAATGGGTTTAGATTCTTTCGTGAATTACCAAGTCGTCCTTCTGGAGTATCGGATGATGTGGGAGGTAATGAACACAGCCTTTTGTATTGGAATGAGAATGAGCCGCATCGGATTGTGTTGGGAACAAAATTTGATTCCAAGCTACACGTGAAAACTGCTATAACTATGTGGAGTTTATGGAATGAAAAACAGTTTAAGGTTGTCGAGAGCAAATTAAGAAGGTGGCATGCTGTATGCAAATTTCCAGCAGGAACGACAGTCACAGGGGCAGGCATCATCAGCACCACCGACGCTGAAAAGGCGAGGGAATGTAAGTGGGAGGTTTCAGTTACACAAAGGTCGCATGACGATATGTGGGAAGTTAGGAAGTGGAAGAATCGACATACCTGTATAGGCCATCGTGCTAATAGAGATCATGCTAACTTTTCAGCCCCAATGATAGCTCTGTTGATTCGACATCATGTGCGACAATGTGCCGATTTCAAGGTCTTCTCAATAATAGCTGATATTCAAGACAGATTTGGTGTGTTAATCAGTTATAAGAAGGCGTGGTATGCAAAGAGAAAGGCTATAGAGTTTGTATACGGTGGATGGGAGGAGTCGTTTAGGCAGTTGCCAAGCTACATGTTTGAACTCCAGTCACAGAATATGGGCACAATTGTTGAGTGGAAGCATAACGATCTGTTGAGTCAGAGGCGTACAATGGTGTTCAACTATGTTTTCTGGGCATTTGGGCCTGCAATACATGCGTTCCAGAAGTCCGCACCGGTGTTAACAGTGGACGGGACTCACCTTCGAGGAAGATTTAAAGGTAAGTTGCTTGTTGCTTGTGGTTTTGATGCTAACAAGACATGCTTGCCTATTGCATATGTTGTGGTGGATGAAGAAACCAATGACAGTTGGTCGTGGTTTTTGGATCATGTCAGAACTCATGTAGTGAAATACGAGAGGGAGGTGTGCATTATATCAGATAGGCATAAAGGACTCTTGAATGCAATGGAGTCTGAAATCATGACTAGGGCCCCGCAGATACACCACAAATTTTGTTTGCTTCATGTGAGGGCAAATGTGTTGAAGAAGCACAAGGGCCCCAATGTGAAGGCCATTATATGGAAGTTGGGGGTCAGTTCTCAGGAACGTAAATTTGCCAGAAGACGTCGAGCACTATATGATGTCAACAGTGGTGCGGTTCGAATGCTGAATAGGATTACAAAAGAATGTTGGTCACTGTGCTACGATGGTGGACTTAGGTGGGGGGTGGCCACCACAAACATGTCGGAGTGCTACAATAACGTCTTGAGGGGTGTGAGAGAGTTGCCGATTAGAGCGTTGGTTGATTTGACATTTTGGAGGACGGTAAAATGGTGGGCGGAGAAGAAGACAACAATAGAACACACCGAAGGTGAATTAACCCCATGGGCGAGGGACAGACTTGCTAAGAATGACTCAAAGGGGCGAAAACATTACATCACTGTCATTGACCGAGATCTAGGGAAGTACCATGTCCGAACTCGAGGAAGAATCGTACAAGGAGTGTCAAAGGGCAACAATGTTCAAATAGTCAGGTATTTGGAATCGAGTTGCAGTTGTGGTAAGTGGCAGATGTGGAGAATCCCTTGTTCGCATGCTTGTGCGGTTGCTAGAGACAGAGGTCATGTTATGATTGACCTCATAGATGAGAAGTACTACCTAGGTACATGGAGATCACAGTACTATAGTGAAGTTTCATTTGATGCACCAAGACATGAAGAGTATTGGGTTGCACCTTCATGGAAATTGTGCATCACCCCTCAGCAGTTGATTCCTAAAACGCGTGGCCGAGTTAGAAGAAGGAGGATACTTAATCAAATGGATGTCCAGGAGGAGGATGAACCGAGAGCTCCCCGTCGTTGCAGAAATTGCGGGATAGAGGGGCATGACCGAAGAAATTGCTCAGCCGGTACCGTTCAGTAAAGTCATGGTAGCCATTTGTATCTGAACTTGTGTATTTGAGATGTTATGTATGTATCAACATTTGTGAGATGTTGTCGACATTTATGATGTGTTTTATTATGTCTAGACTAAAAATTTTGTAACATTATGTGTTTCAAAAAGCCACACACAACCCGGAAAAAATGTTCAAAAATGTGAATTCAGTGCAGAAACGAAATTCACTTGGTGACGCATAAGCATTATGCGTCACCAATAAACGACGCATAACACTTATGCGTTACCAAGTAACGACGCATAAGAGTTATGCGTCACCAAGTAAAGACGCATAATAGTTATGCGTCACAAAAGCAATTTCGTTCAGCACTGTTTAGTCCAGAAACTTCGCCCGGTAGGGCGATTTACGTGCCTAAAACGCCCGATCGGGCGATTTTATGTTTCAAAATTTTATATTTGTTTCATAATACGGTTTATATTTGGTATTCGTTTATATTTGTAACCGAATTTTATATCAAAATCATAATACTGATTTATCAAAATCATAATACTTCGCTCGGTCATATGTTGATATTCGTTTATATTTGTTTATCAAAATCATAATACTATTCATTCAACCATAGAAAACATGGAGCTTGATCCTATTTTTCATCACATAAAAAATAATCAACCACAACCTGTTTCAATAGACACAAATACTGACATATGACCGAAATCTATCTAGATGGAGGCGTGAACTTTGTCGGAGCCTTCCCTTTGTTCTTCCTTATTGAGAAGCCCCTGAATACATTCTGCATAGCCCGGCCAATCGTACTTGATGATCGTGAGGATCCCGCGGTCGGTGGTCGGAATATTACTTCGTCATGTTCCTCCCCGCCCTCTTCTTCCGGACCCTCTTCTTCCTGACCCTCTTCTTCCCCTCCCTCTTCTTCCGGACCCTCTTCTTCCTGACCCTCTTCTTCCCCCACACGATCCATAAATTGATAATTCTGAAAGTACGTGTCACGTCCTTGTTGAGATGCATCCCAATCAGACACACCTCCAAAGAATGAATCACATGACGCGCGTGCTCCCCATTGCGAGGGCTCAATGCTTGCACCACTCAACTGAGACCATCCTGGGGGATCGTACTCCGGACTCAAGGGCTCTGGTACCGCATACTCAGGTTGCGGTTGCTGCTGCTGCGCCAACCTATGCTGTCGTGTAATCCCGTGCCCACCCGTCCGGACACCCGGCAGTCCATGACGAAGAGAAGTTGGTGGGCGTGGCGGCACGACCACATTTTGCCGTTGAGAAGATGGATACTCCATCGCATCAGCATGGTTCATCGCACGAAGTGCCGAAGCAGCCATGTCTCGAATCTGCCTGAACCGAGGGTCTGTGTCATGCTCAGAGGTCAAATGCCATATCCCCTGAAGGGTCTCAACCTAGATAACAAAAATACAAATGACATCATACCACGTGGAGCAATACAAACTTTAAACTAAAGACGTTTTTATATACAAAAACATCACATACCGCCAATAAATTAGAAGAGGCTGCCTCGTTCATCCCGTCAGTTGACTGTGTCCCAGGTTGAACTAGGTACGACACGGTGATCCTATTGTACCACGCCATATAACCCGGATTAATGCGACCATCTAGTGTCGCCGTTGCGTGGTCAAAAGTTGCTTGGAACCTGTCGTGGCGCAAGTCCCATTCATCAATGAAGAACTTATGTACCTTAGCCCAATCAGCGCCCTTCCTCCCACGGCGATGACTTTTACTCAAATGGCCGGAGCTATGTAGCATCCTATCACAGTACTGAGGAATACGCTGGTAGCGGTTAAATTGTCGACAAACGCGTCCAGCCTCGTGTGCCTCGACAAATGACCAGCACACCAAATAAGTATCGCACAAGTAGGATGCAGTCGAATCAATGCAGTACTCAGGGAGGATACAGTCTGCATAGGGTGTCCACAGAAACTACAAACAAATAAAATAAAAAACACAATTAATTTCATACTATAGTAAGTAAATTCATTAATTAAGACAACACAAATAAATTTCACCTGGCCAGGACGGATCAGTGATAACTGATCACGATAATGAGCTACTGAATGTCGGGGCGCATTTCCAATTTCAGTAACTCCGTGCCACCTATACATAATATTAATGTCAAAAGTTATCAACAAAACACATAATTATGTGAGTTAATTTAAACAAAAACATTACTTGGCTCCGCACGGGGTATACGGCGTGTGCATAGGCGATATCAAGAAGGCTGGCCTCAATGTAGGCATTCTTTCCCAGGCCCACAGCTGCAAGAGAACCATAGGTCCACCCACATCTCTTCTCTGTCTGCCTACAGAAGCCTCGCACAAATAATGATACAAGTATGCTAACGCAGCACTACCCCAACTGATATTAGCCACATCTTCCGGATCGTCTAAGGCATTTAACCACATAAAGGGGACCTTGCACCCTGTGGTGTCCGGTAAAATAAGCCCCCCTAACAGGATCAGAGCATGTATGCGTGCTCTTTGAATGTATGCTTACACAGGCAGCCCATCACCCAACGGCATCGTCGCTTGGTGGATCAGAGACGTCATCAACAAACCACCGTGCTTCGTTTCGGTTTCTGAGTCAGGTATCCATCCCAACAAATCTCTACACTTGCTGGACCAATCTTCAAATCCAACAGGGTAGTCACGGCCAGTGAAAGCACGACCGTCTGCTCTCAAACCCCACAGGCTTTGCACATCCTGTAAGGTAACAGTAACTTCCCCAACTGGAAGGTGGAAACAGTGTGTCTCAGGCCTCCAGCGCTCGATCAAGGCAGTTATTAGCTCATTGTCCATCCTCATCGGTCTTCCACATTCAACCACGCCTCTGAACCCCTATACACCTAGCCAATACATCACATTTTCATGTATAGGCAATGCCCACACCTTACTCTCCGTCCTACGACTTCTCAACACATTTGTTGTGTCATTCGCCAACAACGAGCTTGAAATGTGTTCGCTCTGATGAAACAGTAGTGATGGATCCTCAGGTCCATAGCATAACTGTTGTTCGGAACTTGCAGATGCCATCTACTTCAAAACATTCACCCATGCTTCAAATTTTTTTCATAACAACTCAACAATCAACAAGCTAACTAAATTGCAACTTAGGGGCACAATATATGCATAAAATCGCCCACCAAAAGGGGCACAATTACAAAAACTTAATCAATTGCTTCTACACATTCAATTATATGCATATGAAATACCCAAATTACGGAAAATCGACCAACAAATCCAACAATTTCATCATAAACCCTAATTTTGCTAAATTAAATCCATATGAAATACACAAATTACGGAAAGTCGTCCAAAAATTCCATCAATTTCATCATAACCCATAATTTCATCATAATCGCTACTTATATGCAACAAAACAACACAAAAATACCAAAAATCCATCAATTTAATCAAAAACCCTACTTTTACTAAATAACGGAAAACCTGCCCAAATTAAACATTAAAGGATGTATTTAGCCAAATTGAAGAACAATTACCGGAAAATGGTTGCAAAATGGTGGTAATTCGCCGGATTTTGCTCGGATTCGTCGGAAATCGCCTGCCTCGCCTCTTTCGTCGCGTTTCTGCCTGATTCTGCCTTCTGCCCGTTTTAAAACTCAACCAACGACGCATAAGTATTATGCGTCGATAACTAAAGACGCATAAGAGTTATGCGTCGCTATTAAACGACGCATAAGTATTATGCGTCTCTAATAAACGACGCATAAGTGTTATGCGTCTCTAATAAACGACGCACAATGGTTATGCGTCATTAACTAACGACGCACAATGATTATGCGTCATTAACTAACGACGCACAATGATTATGCGTCGTTTAATAGCGACGCATAAGGATTATGCGTCTTTTTGTTAGTGACGCATAAGAGTTATGCGTCACTCCCTGAGGCGGAATACGACTAATGCTCTTCATTAAAATGGAATTCCATTAAAATCCTTTACCAAAAAAAGAATTGATCCTCTTTTCAATTACCATCAATTTGTTTGTGCATTGCTCATATGCTCAAGACTTGGCCTCTTAGCTTTCTCTCACCTAAAGATAGAGTTTGTATATTATAAATCGAGGGCACTTCATATAGTCCATGAAAAACGAGGTTTGCACTTTATAAATACTTGAACTCAGGAAGATCATGTTTCAAAGATCTGAACTGTAAAAACTAAAAATTCATGACAACGGTGTCTGAACTAATAATTTTGCCCCTAAACCTATTCAGGCATATAAGTACTTTATCTCTTTCATCACAATAGTTTCTCTTCTAAGGGCGGGATCCCTGTTGTGGAGGAGTGCACAGCAGGGGTACTGTCTCTCACACCCCATTATTTTATAATTAAAAAATTAATTGTATTTGATGAATAATATATTGAGGTGTGAGGGATAGCACCTTGCTGTGCACTCCTCTACAGCCGGGATCCCATTCCATCTTCTAATTTCATTTATAAGTTTTTAGTTATTTTCTTTTCAACTATACACTGAGGCGGTTTTATACTTTTATTTCATATTTTTTAAAATGTGGCTAAAATTGGAGATTGATTGAATATTTGTATCAGTACTCCATAATTATATGACGCTTTTTTCCCATTATCTAAATAAGAAGCTTGACTCTATTGCATAGAAAATGCAATGAAAATCGTACTTAAATAAATTGAAAAAGTTTATATACGACTAAATATTTTAATAACATGAAGCATATTATTCTAACCAGGTTTTTAAAGGCCTAGTAGGCCCAAAAGTTAATATCTGTAGTTTTTTTTGGATTTTAGGCGACTTAGATTTCAGTTTTCGTCAGAGGCCCATTTTTATCGAAAAAGTGGTTTTGAGTTGTACCTTAATTAGAAAGAAATTTTATGCTATTATTTACATACTTAACAAATTATCCACATAATATATTGATCGAATTTGAAAACTTGCACTTGTAAATTCTAACACCGTTACTCTTCAAAAAATGAATTCTCAATATCTAAACAAAAGAATAATAATGCCAAAAGCTCATATTATAAAGGATCGCAACAAAAGAATAACACAGTAATGCCAAAAGGTCATATTATAGAGGTTTGCAATAAAAGAACCAATTCCATTGACTCTAAAATCCCAGATGATGGTGGAAAAATGTAGGGGTGAGAAAAAAATCGAAAACTGAATATCCGAACCAAACCAAATCGAAATTTTGGAATTCGGTTCGATTTTTTCGATTTTTCTGTTCGGTTCGGTTTTAAAAATACAAAAAATTCAGTTTTTCAGTTAGGTTCGGGTGAAAGGAAAAAAAAAACTAAAAACCGAATTATATTTTAAATGGAATATTATATATATTTATTCTTTTAATTAATATTATCTATATATATATATTTATTTATATTCTATTAGTATACATAAATAAAATATTATATATATATGTATATATATATTAATATATACTCCATATTTTTTTCGGTTTTTCAGCATTTTTAAAAATTTTGATTTTTCGGGTTTGGTTCGATTTGGGTTTTGAACTAAATTCGGTTTTTCGGTTTTAGTTCGGTTTAGATAAAAAATTAAACCGAAACCCGAATGCTCACCCTAGAAAAATGGAGACACAGGATGAGGCTGCTCAAGACATGTGTGATTCACCTAGTGGACTATCAGTAGGGAGTCGAACTGTTAGCTAAAAATATTAGAGGGTTTAAAAGCTCAGAATTTTTTTGTCGTGTGAAATACATGAAATTGATAAGCATATTTTGATGTATTCATTCAGTGAAGGCCTTACCAAATGACCGAAAACTGAAGAATGTTTCGAATTTCTCTCATCCGACACGGATATGCCCGGTGCTTGTTACAACGACGACGCATAACTAGGGTTACTGAGTGCTTTGATTTTTTGGGTTGAATTGGAATGTGGGTGATGAGTCTCGTTCTCGGCCTTGGTTACTGATCAGTTTAAGGTGCTTTATTGGATAATATCTGCAAAATAGTTGTTAAAGTGTGCAGGTTGAAGTACTAAATCAGGAGGAAAGATTCAGAAAGAATTCGAGTGAAAAAGCTACGAAAAGTGTGCAAACTGGTTAGTATGAGCAGAAAATACGCAAACTGGTCAGGATGGATGCTACAGAACTGGACACGAGAAGGAAGGACTTGCTTGGAATAATCACCTATCTAAAGAAGGGCAAAATTGTCATTCCACATGAAGAGAAAGCCCTAGAAATTAGGGCAAGCCACCCTATAAATAGGAGCTGAACATAAAGAAAAGAGGGGAATTTTGACACCACTTCACTTAGGACTTATCATCACTACTACATCACTTTTGAGGAGAATAGCTCCACTAGCTCTTAGTTCCATCTAAATCCAGCAGCCTGACTTGAAGATTCCGGCCACCTGCCGGCGAGAAGCATCATGCCTGATTCATTCCAGCCGCCGTAGTTCCAGAAATTCCTCTAGTTTCAGTTTCCGATGAGCCAAACAATCTTTTACTTGCTTTGTTTTTAAGATTTCTTAGTTTAAGTACTTGTTTTTGCATGCCTTTGACTTGGATTCCAGTAGCTACTTAGTTGGAATATCTTTTGGGTGATAATCTTGAATGCAATGAAGTTTATTGTGGTTTTATTTTGTGTTTCAGCTTGCTTATTATCTCTTTATGCCTAGTAGCTAGATCTGATAGTTTTACATTGATTTCTGTTGTTTAAGTGCTTGAATCTGCTTTGTTTAGTTAGATCTAGTTTTTCCTCAAGTGCTTACAAGTTTTAATCGATTTATGTTTCTAAAAAATGCATGGAATTCGTTTCTGCTTGTTTCTGTCACCCTGTCCCGCTGACCAGTTTGCGTAGATCTCAGTTTTCTTAGCTTTCGTTCTTGATTTCAAGTTAAATATTGCATTCACGAATTTTCAAGCTTGAGCATTCATCAATGGAGTTTGTCAGATCTTGTTAGTTTAGCTTGGTGAAGAAGAAAATGTCACAATCAAAGAATGGGACCACTTGTGTTGCTTTTGTTGCTTTATGCTTTTGTACTTGCACTTTTTCTGCTTTTCTGCACACCCCGTAGACAGTCTGTCAGCATGTCCTTTAATTCCCTTTACCTTTTGTCTAGCCATTTCTAGTAAGTTTCGTCTAGTAGCTTCTCACATGCACACTCGCACCCTAGTTTACACACGCATTTTAATTTCTTTTAGCATGCAGCATTTAGAGCCCACCCTGGCCTACTGGTCAGGAGGGGTATAGGTTCCATTTCATTTTCCGACTAGGTAAAACTCAACCCCAAAAAAAAGTGTGGTAGCTAACCAACTGCTCCCAGAATGTCATCGCAAGTGTATCTCGCCTACATCCATCTCTGTGGGATTCGACCCTTACTCCACTATACTAGCCAGTAGAAGTAGGTTGAGGTATTTTTTGTTGATAGGTGTCACGACCGCATTTTCTAAGGATAGAAAACACGGTTGATCGCGACTAGGGGAAGGGTTAAAGAATCGGGGAAGAAAGGGGAAAACAACACAAATCGACCATAGCTCCAAACAAATGTGAAAAGCTCGAAATAAAATCAGAGTTTTGAACAAAATAGACTTGAGTCTTTTCAGATGCACAACAGAAGCAAATGAACGCGGTTCCATGTATGAAGACATGAACCTCCGAGAGTCAAAATCTGACTGAATTAAATGTCTTGTCTCAATAGCACTTCCTCCACCACTTCGCTGCTCAACCTGCACATTTAGAAATATATGCAGGGCTGAGTACAAAAAGTACTCAGTGAACACATTGTCGAAAATTACACATATACATTTGAAAATATTGTCAAGCCATCATCACAGTAACACTCGGGGGTGTTATTGAAAAAGCCCCGAGCTTATTAAATATATTCACATTGGACTGCAGTCCCTTTTTCCTGTACTTTAGCCATATCTGATCACATTGTGCCGTCGAGATGGTGTTCTCGCACGGTCACCTTCTCTGCCCATCATGTCAGAGGTATTCTTGTGCCGGGAAGGTGGCCACCTTCCTCGGTCACCTGCTCTGCCCAACATGTCAGAGGTAGCTTGTGTACACTAGTCCGAGCGGGGACACCACCCTCACTGGGACCCGAATTCGACTTATATCATCATTCATAATTCCTTTGGCCTTAGCCAAACAGATAGGCATCATACAAAAATATTTATGGCAAGACAACATCTTTAAGAATCACGAACATGCGCTCGTGTTTTCATAAAATACGATTTGTATTTTTAGTATAGGAAAGCTCACCTTGTTCGCTTAAAACTCTTTAACTTGAATTTTTCTGACTCCACCCTTAACTCACGGAGATAGCCTTTTGAAAACAAACAACGTACTAATAAGACTCGATAAATTCACATACTCAGGAATGCATGCCCTACTTTATTTCTTTTATCATTTGTTCACCGTTAGAAAATTTTAGAAACTTGCATATTAATTAAATTGGGAAAATTAATTAATAGCACTTCTTTATTAAACTTAATTATTTCTGTGACTTGAGAACGTCGTCTCCCTCTTTCTTCCCATTTCCTTAACGGCCGCCCGAGGCGTCGCGGGGTGATGCCGGTCGGCCCTTAGCATTTCCAACTTTAACATCTTCCATCTTTGAAATTTTAATACTTTATTCGGGAATTATTTAAATGAGCTCCAACTCAATTCCTTATTTAATTTTACTCCAACAATATTAAATTTCCAAGTCTACTAGTTTAATTAGGTAGCCCAAAAACCAACAAAATCTCTCGGCCCAAAGCAAATTAATTATTAGGCCCCAAATCCTTAAATCCAAATTCCTTCATTTAAAAGGGACAAGCCCAAATTTCTTTATTCTTCCATTGGACTCTCTTTTTCTTTTAATCCAACATGGCCCAATTCTAAAGCCAATGAGTCAAATACTCCTTCCACTCCCATCGGTACATCTCCAGAATGTTTCCCCAAATTTCTTAAATCTTTCAAAAAAAAAATTAGTGAATTAGTGAAGGAGCAGCGATTTCCTCTCTTCTTCTCCGACGAAATCGCGTTACAGTCGGCTCGCTCTCCACCGATTATTGTCACCGGCGTCGAGTCCTTTCTCCTGACGAGGCTTCCGACAGAGAAGGTGTCGCTCCCTGCCTCCCTGCGAAGTTACCGATAGGAAGGAGGCGTCTTCTCCCTTCCACGACGTCGATACCGACCGCCGCTGCCTCCAACTCCTCACCGCCGATCCTCCGTCGCACGCCGTCGCTGCTGGTGGCCGTCGTCCAGCCACCGTCTCGGCTGTCTGAAGTCAGCCGCTGCTGCTGCCGCTGAACAGAGCCGGGCTGTTTGTTCGCCCCTGCTCCGTCGGTGGTCGTGCAGCCCCGAAACATCACCGCAGCCCCCGATTCGTCCCGAAACCAATCCAAACCACCCCGCAAGGTAAGTCCCTTTTACAAATTATTTTCTTTCGCAGTGGGTGTTCGATCAATTATGCTCAAATAATTGTGTTATGTGTGGGAAAGGTGGATGATGATATGCTGTGAAACAATTGCTAAAAGTTCATGCTTTAGAATTGAGTAAAAGATATACCTCCGTGAGTAGGATGTTGTGGAGTTCACAAGGCTGAAAAGGGAGGTTCTTGAAGTTGGAAAATTTCAATTTCACAGTTAGGATTGATCTAGGAATTTGGCACCCTTCGAAGTCTGCCGTGGATTTCAAAAGAAAAGATCTCCCTGAATTCTTGTTGCGGCTCGTTGCAGTGATAGGGAAGGGAATGGATCATCTTTTGTCTCTTTTTTTTTATTTTTAAGATGAATAAACTTTGGTGAAAAGATGAGGCGGTGGAAGGGTGAGGCGGTGATGATATTTAAGTGTGAGGAAAAGCAAGTGGCCTGACATAATCCTATCTCAAATATTCTTCTTTATCTGGAGAATGATTTCCTTCTCTAATTAAATGCAGCATTTAATGCTGTGTCAGAAAATAATTAAGCCCAAGGGATCTGCATTCCTTTTTATTTATTAATATATATTTTTATTTTTTTATTAATTGATTATTTATTTATTCATTTATTTAATTTGGTGTAGGTATAATCGGTTCAAGTTCGTGGTTGTCCGTGTTGAAGTATCCGATTTTATTAGAACGTAGGATGTATTAAATTTTGTTGGACTTTTGTTGGATGTATCAGACATTAAAATTTTAAATTTTGGGGTCTTATTTATTTGTTCACTTCCCTATCGTCAAACAAACAACAATAACAATCTATCGTAGCTCGGATTTAAACGCCTAAAAATTACTTATACAGATAATCAAGCTAATAATACCGTTTCTAATAATATCGGTTTTGCGGGTCGTTACAATAGGGAAGATAGACACAGACCCAACGACACAGCTAGGTCTAGGTACCCTTCTGGCCAGTTGACACACATACAGAGTCATAGTCTCATCTTTTCCCTCTATCAAATGGTGCCGTTGCCGGGGATGGATGGCGTTTTTGCATACATTTGTTGCATGACACTTTGGTGTACATATAGTTAATTGTTTTTCTTTTCTTTTGTTTCTTAGTTTATGAGGAGTTTTGTTAAGAATTTTGGTGTGAATATTGTAGAAAAACTTTTCTTTATTTTTTGTGTTCCGCAGTTAAATGAAACTGAGTCCAACTGGCCAAGGGAAGAAGGGGTAAATCCAGTCACCACTCATTCAGAATTAACCACTGCCTTACCTGTTGACTTGGATGCGAGCGGTGAGGAAGATCGCAGCACAACCATCAAGATTGAACCGGAATCAATATCCGCAACTGAAGAGGAGAAAGCCAACATGGCTGACCAGGAAAATGATCCCGAGATAAGCTCGTTGTACGCTCACTTGGATGGCGAACCACCGCAAGCAATCGTCACGACCCTAGGACAAGAAGTAATCTACGTGGAGCCCCACATTATGGCCATCTTGCATGTGTTCTTGGGAAGGAGTTGTGATAACCCATACGAGTTCTTGCATGAATTTTGCAAAATCTGCAAGGCTCTAAAGCGGCCAGCGGGGTCGAGCGAAGACGACTACAGACTGAGGGCCCTTCCCTTTGCCCTTAAAGGGGAGGCGAATACTTGGTTCAAGAGGCTGCCACCAAATTGTATCAGAACCTAGTCTGACTTCAAGATGATGTTCTTGGATCAGTTCTTCCCAGCGGCCAGGACAAGTGCACTAAGAGATAAAATCCGAGGAGTTACACAAGGTTATGATGAGACCCTGAGTCAGTACTGGTCAAGATACATGGGTCTGTTGGACGCATGCCCAAACCACCACATGTTGGAAGTAGAAATTTACTCGATTTTCTATGAGAGGATGAATGCGGAGAGCAAGGACTTAGTGAACTCATCAAGTGGAGGAAGTTTTTCCAAACTACGAGTTAGTGAGGCCAAGAGAATCATGGAAAGACTTCTCTATGCGAAAAGAGCCTATGACAATCCACGTACTCTCCCGTCCAGAAGAGGCATGGCGAATGCTGCAGCAGTAGGAAATAATGATCAATTAGAGAGTCGGATTGACAAGCTCGAGAGGGCACTTTTGTCAGCAATTGAGAAGAGTAAACCGCAAGTTCCTCCAGTTAATGCCACCATGGTAACTGCCCAAGAGGATCACTATCCAAATACGACTGGGCTTTGGAATTCAAATAGAAACTGGAATCCTGAAAGGCGGGAGGACACGCCTTGGAGAGAACACCTGGACTTTAGATGGGGAGAGGGAAACTCTAACCAGCCCAACCCACCTCAGAATGTATACGATGGACCCCCAGCCCAAGATTCACAGCCGAACTGGTCAGGAAAAAACCAGCATAATCTGCACCCACTAAATACATATCAAAATACCACCTATGTGCCATAATATCAAATGGGAAACCAGAATTACCCTTCTCACTCACCCCAACATTGCCAAAATCACCCATGCCCTAACCCTAACCAGCATCACCACCCCAACCAGTTCAGTCAGTACCCTTCACACCAAAATTAGCCAAACTACCCTTACAATCAAAACCATCCCATCTACCAGTCGCATCCCAACGGCCAGTATAACTCCCATCACCAGCAAATTCCCTAAATACACCACCTGAATCCCAATCACAGTCAACCCCACAACTCTAACCAATTCGGCCAGTACACCTCTCATCAAAATCAGCCAAACTATACCTACCACCCATACCCTAACACCCAGTATAATCCCCACCATCAGCAAAATCCTAACCATTTCCTACACCAAAACAAGTCAGGAAGATCTATGGAAGAGATGATGGGAGAGATGCTTGCTTACCAGCAAACCATGAGGAGTGAATTTCAGTCAAATAATGAAGTGGTGCAAGGCATGCAAAATGCCCAGAAAGAGCATAAGGAAAATATGGACATGCTGAATAAGCAACTGTCCTACCTGACCAGTTCGATGAACGAGATTTGTGGGAATGCGGAAAGGCTCCCAGTTCCGGTGCACATACCTGACAAGGCTAATGTGAGGAAGGTGACATTGTGGTCAGGAACATCCTACAAGGAGCCTGAACGGAACGAGTCATTTGGGGAATCAAGCAAGACGAAGGATAAGGGGGGCATACTGACCAAGAAGAGTGGTCCTGATGAAACTGAGCCAGTTGCTGAACCTCAAATCAATCAAGGTCCGTAAGAGAGTTCAAGGGAAACCACTAAAGAACCTGATGAAGAGGATATTGAAGAGACTATTTGTCAGAAGTCAAGATTCGCTAGAGCCACTGGGGCTCACCAACTGGCCGAGAAGAAGGCAAAGAGAAAACAAAGGCCAAAGCGCGCATCGAGGCAAATCATCGGGCGTATGATTGAGAAAAAGAAGGGGCCCAGCAAGGTTCATGATCTTGTAGAGATCTCAAGCGAGGAGGACAAGACTCCTTGCAACAAAAAGAAGAGCAAGGACACTGATACTGGCCAGGAAGATAGTGGACCACCTACAAAACCTGTGGAGGATCCAAAACATGCTACAACCAAGTCAGAGACCCCCGCTGTTGCTGGACATCCGTCATCGACCCTTACTATCCAGGAAGAGGGTTCTCCTACAAAACCTGGGGAGAACCCGACTGCAGCTTTCGCCCAGCCAGTACAGGAGGCTAACATCGACAATCCACTTGTCATCCTTGCTGCCCAGAAAGAGACACCAGTACCAGAAACCGACTTACAGGAAAATCAAGACAAAGAAGGAAAATGCAACCAAGAAAGAAAGAGGAAAGGCAATGGGGCAGCAAAGCAAAAGAAGGAGACCAAGAAGCCTAGGGTGGTCCTATCGGCCATTATCATCAAGAAGCTGGGACAAGTGCCCAACTGATTGGGAGCAAGGTCCCCAGCAACCATCATCTGCGGCCCACGGAAAAGAGGAAAATCAAGGGGACTTTCAAGAATCATAAGAAAAAGAGTGATACCCCTGATCTGTACCAACAAAGGAACCCAAGAAGGAAACTGCACAAGGCTCCTGACCAAAGAGGATCCAGAGGAGAAGATGACCGACCCTACCAACTGACCAGTTAGCTTTCTTTTTATTTTCAGTAAACTTGAGTTTTTTTTTCTAGTTGTGTTGTTTCTATTTTTTGTACATATTTTAGCATGCGTATACCCTCATTCATAACACTTAGTCTTTTCCATAGTCTAAGTGTGAGAAGACGAGGGTTTACAACGTTATATGCGTTTAGGATGTGTAGAAGTTGTCTTTGTTTTGTGTTTTTTTTATGTGAGTCCTATACCTTCTCCCACTTAGCCTATTGCATAGTCTAAGTGTGAGAAGTTTTTGTTGACATAGTATGTTTTGCATATTAGTTCTTGTTCCACATTGTCTATGTGTTCTCTATGTTTGTTATTCTTTTCCCACTTAGCCTATTGCATAGTCTAAGTGTGAGAAGTTTCATATATAATATGTTTTCCATGTGTTATGTGTTTTCTAGTTTTCTGTGCTTCTATGTGTTAGATACTGGTCATCCTGTTTTCCACTTCACTAAACTTGCGTGAAGGCAAGCAAGGATGAAGTGGGAGGAGGAGATAATGGCCAGTATAATTGTATATATGTGTTGTCATGTGTCGAGTCAGTCCCTAGTGAGTCAGTTTAGGTTAAGTTTTGTTTTTTTAGGACATGTGTTAAAACACGGGCTAAAAACTCAACTGATCCAATCTTAAGGCGAGATGATCGATGGAAATAAAACACACCAAGAATAGAAACCACCTTTCTTAGATCTAGGCTAGTCTAGAGGATGCAAGTATGAAAGAAGAACCCGATTAGAAGCCAATTGTGAAAGCCCTCTTAAAATGGTGAGTTAAAAGCCTAAAGTGGAACCACTTTCCGCTAAATATTTAAAAAAAAAAAAGAAAAGAGTGGCTGCCATATGATGCCTAGGGTAAGGTGACTGCGTGTAGCAAGTCCTGAAGGCATTAGGAAACCCCCCATGCAAAAAAAAAAACCACCGTTAGAACCCCACTTTCTAGCCAAATCTATACCCAGATATAACCCATTAGCCACTGGGACTGTGTGTGTGTGAGGCATAAGGCAAGAAGGCGACTGGCCAGGAGGACGTACAAGAAAAATCAACTGGAGAAAGAAATCGAGAGGTAAGGAGAAAATCGACCAGGAAAAATTACGGGTCCAAAAAAAAAAGAAGGAATAAGTGTGGCAAAGCCACATTAAAAAAATGTTGAAGAAAATGGTCGAAATCACTTGACCACAAAAAGAAGGAAGAAGGAATAAGGGTGGCGAAGCCACAAAGAAGCTACTGACCAGTTGAAGGTCAATATCAGGAAACGCCCAGCCAAAGAGAAGCAACAGCCAAAAGCCCAGATACACACATTTCCCCCACATCAAAATAAAGTAGTAGTTTTTGAACCTTAGAGCCTTAGGAACACCCACCCCAAACACTACAAACCAATAGCCTCATTACAAGCCTTAAAGCCCTTCAGGAGCCGCACGTGAGAGAATTTGGGCGATCTTGACAAGTAGATATACTGATTGGGAAAGAAAAGGGGGGCGGCAGAAGTTCAAAGCTGTCTAAGGCCGGATTGCACCTGATCCTGAGGTAAGGGATGGTTGAAAATATAGCCCGCACTTTGTGTTTTCAGTTTTTTTTTGTGTGTTTGTTTAAGTGTTTCCTTTGCGTCATAGTTAGAGTCTAGTTTAGGTTTGCATCGGTCAGGGGAGTAACCAGGCTAGAATTCGACTTATTTCTTTTTGTTTGTTCTTCACGCTTGAGGACAAGCATGTGGTAAGTGTGAGCAGTTTGATAAGTCGTATTCTAGGCCTTTGTTACGGGTCAGTATGATGTGCATATTTGAACTTTATCTGCAAAACAAGTTGCTTAAGCGTGCAGGTTGAGTGTTCTAGCCAGTAGGCAAAGCTTCAGATACTTCAGGTGAAAAGGGCGTCAGGATGATTACGTACTGACCAGTATACATGCAAAAATGGCTCGAGATGGAGAAGAAGGATAGCTGGGACTGATCAATCACAATTAAGTGCAAAGAAGTCATCTCACCGCAAGGTTTTACCCTAAAATCAAGGGTAAGTCTCCCTATAAAAGGAAGCCACTTGGAGAGAGAAAGGAGACATCTATTTTTCATCATCATCCACTCTTTGGTAGAATTCTCTCGGTAGTTCAGTCCTTCAGCCCAGTCTAGAGTCTCGTTCCTCGCCACTGCCATGGTCACTTGAAGATTAAGAAGTTCCCAGAGTTCCAGACGTTCTCATCCAGTCAGCAAGATCGTAGTTAGAAGTTCCATCGCCCGGCGTGGCAAAACACTTTTATTTCGCTTTCGTAGTTAAATTGTTTGTTTTTCCTTACGCTGGATCTTTGTTTGCTTTTGAATTTCACCGCCTAGAAGTACTTTGTTTGAAGATCCAAACATGTTTTATGCTATGAAATTGTTTTCTGTTCAGTTTAAAAAAAAAGGAATAAGTGTGGCAAAGCCACATTAAAAAAAATGTTGAAGAAAATGGTCGAAAACACTTGACCACAAAAAGAAGGAAGAAGGAATAAGGGTGGCGAAGCCACAAAGAAGCTACTGACCAGTTGGAGGTCAATATCAGGAAACGCCCAGCCAAAGAGAAGCAACAGCCAAAAGCCCAGATACACACATTTCCCCCACATCAAAATAAAGTAGTAGTTTTTGAACCTTAGAGCCTTAGGAACACCCACCCCAAACACTACAAGCCAATAACCCCAGTACAAACCTTTAAGTCCTTCGGTAGCTGCACGTGAGATCTAAGTCCGAAGCAATTGTGGTTGAGCATATTGAGAGAATAGTCCTAACATTTCTGGTGAGGAATAAGTGACTGAGTGAACCTAGCTTTTGGCTTATAAGAGTGGCGATCTTGACAAGCGGATAGACTAGCCAGTGAAGGGGAGGGTGGTAGAATTTCGAAGTTGTTTACAGCCGGATTAATTCAACCCAAGGGGGAGGATTGATTGAAAATATAGCCTGTGTAATGTATTTATGAGTTTTTTTTTTCTTTTGTCCGTTTTCTTGTTTTTTGTTTTCTGTGAGTCATCTATGTGTTGAAGAGTCTTTTAAGTTTTAGAGTCTTAGGTCGGTGAAGGGAGGTAACCAGGCTTGCGAACTCAACTCATTATTTTTATTTAGCTTGTTTCTTCATACTTGAGGACAAGTATGTGTTAAGTGTGAGCAGTTTGATGAGTCTCGTTCTCGGCCTTGGTTACTGATCAGTATAAGGTGCTTTATTGGATAATATCTGCAAAATAGTTGTTAAAGTGTGCAGGTTGAAGTACTAAATCAGGAGGAAAGATTCAGAAGGAATTCGAGTGAAAAAGCTACGAAAAGTGTGCAAACTGGTTAGTATGAGCAGAAAATACGCAAACTGGTCAGGATGGATGCTACAGAACTGGACACGAGAAGGAAGGACTTGCTTGGAATAATCACCTATCTAAAGAAGGGCAAAATTGTCATTCCACATGAAGAGAAAGCCCTAGAAATTAGGGCAAGCCACCCTATAAATAGGAGCTGAACATAAAGAAAAGAGGGGAATTTTGACACCACTTCACTTAGGACTTATCATCACTACTACATCACTTTTGAGGAGAATAGCTCCACTAGCTCTTAGTTCCATCTAAATCCAGCAGCCTGACTTGAAGATTCCGGCCACCTGCCGGCGAAAAGCATCATGCCTGATTCATTCCAGCCGCCGTAGTTCCAGAAATTCCTCTAGTTTTAGTTTCCGATGAGCCAAACAATCTTTTACTTGCTTTGTTTTTAAGATTTCTTAGTTTAAGTACTTGTTTTTGCATGCCTTTGACTTGGATTCCAGTAGCTACTTAGTTGGAACATCTTTTGGGTGATAATCTTGAATGCAATGAAGTTTATTGTGGTTTTATTTTGTGTTTCAGCTTGCTTATTATCTTTTTCTGCCTAGTAGCTAGATCTGATAGTTTTACATTGATTTCTGTTGTTTAAGTGCTTGAATCTGCTTTGTTTAGTTAGATCTAGTTTTTCCTCAAGTGCTTACAAGTTTTAATCGATTTATGTTTCTGAAAAATGCATGGAATTCGTTTCTGCTTGTTTCTGTCACCCTGTCCCGCTGACCAGTTTGCGTAGATCTCAGTTTTCTTAGCTTTCGTTCTTGATTTCAAGTTAAATATTGCATTCACGAATTTTCAAGCTTGAGCATTCATCAATGGAGTTTGTCAGATCTTGTTAGTTTAGCTTGGTGAAGAAGAAAATGTCACAATCAAAGAATGGGACCACTTGTGTTGCTTTTGTTGCTTTATGCTTTTGTACTTGCACTTTTTCTGCTTTTCTGCACACCCCGTAAACAGTCTGCCAGCATGTCCTTTGATTCCATTTACCTTTTGTCTAGCCATTTTTAGTAAGTTTCGTCTAGTAGCTTCTCACATGCACACTCGCACCCTAGTTTACACACGCATTTTAATTTCTTTTAGCATGCAGCATTTAGAGCCCACCTTGGCCTACTGGTCAGGAGGGGTATAGGTTCCATTTCATTTTCCGACTAGGTAAAACTCAACCCCAAAAAAAAAAGCGTGGTAGCTAACCAACCGCTCCCAGAATGTCATCGCAAGTGTATCTCGCCTACATCCATCTCTGTGGGATTCGACCCTTACTCCACTATACTAGCCAGTAGAAGTGGGTTGAGGTATTTTTTTGTTGATAGGGAAGATAGACACAGACCCAACGACACAGCTAGGTCTAGGTACCCTTCTGGCCAGTTGACACACATACAGAGTCATAGTCTCATCTTTTCCCTCTATCAGTGGGCTATGAAATTGGGGGAACGCCAGGGGTAAAAATGTATTCTTCCATTCAATTCTGGGTGCGAGTTTCGGCACATATACAAAAACCACCATATTTTAAAGATTTGATTTCTACCTATTCCTTGATGAGCAGTGCGGGCCTTGGCATGATTCTAGGGCTTGCAAGAAATATTTCTTGTACACTGAACAAGTATAAATGCACAGAATTTGGCTCATTTCTTGCCATAACCAGGAAAGGGGACATATTTCCAAATTCACAAATTAAACAATTTCTGAAAGTAAGAAATTTACGGAATTAAATAGTCGACACAAATAGGGAAAAATGTTCCATTAATAAAAAAAGAAAAGTACATTTCACCAAATTAAAAAAATACATTTCAATAATGCTCCACCCCCACATCAACGACGACCCCTCCGCAGCCATACTTCTTCAATAATATCGTTCTAGAGTCAAGCATAGGCTTGTTTTTGGCGCATGTCAGCGAATGCACGGACTCGATCGACATCGTCGTGGAGTATCCCCATGCGGACATTGCCAGTGGCCACACCGTGGCTTGGACCAAATTAAAAGTACATTTCACCAAATTAAAAAAAAAACATTTAATGCATTAAACGGGAATTCTGCGGGCGTCAACGCAATGGCGGACGTCCGCTCGGAATTCTGCCGATGGCTGCGGAACTGCGAATTCCTTCGCAGAATTCCGTATCCGTGGAAGGGACGCGCAATGGCGGACGTCCGCCACGGAATTCACGCACGTCGGTGGGAATTCCGCGTGGACGTCCGCCATTTCGGATGCTCTAAGAGCATCCGCAACGCGTCTCGTTGCTGTCTCTATCTCGTCTCGGAGAGACGAAACGTCAGCGAGACGGCGTTGCATGGATCCGTCTCGCTCTCGTCTCGGCGGGTGTCTCATCCCGGAGGGAAGGCTGGGGCGCGCTGGTGCTAGACGTGACGCCCACTCGCCGGCCCGCGAGTGGGCATCATCACGCTGACGCAATAAATCATTTTTTAAAAAAAAAAATCGATTTTAATTAAGAAAAATTTTAAAAATATATAAATGGTAATGTTACCATTTTTTACCGTTTTCAACGGTATTTTCCTTTTTTTTACTCTATAAATACTCCTCTTTCATCCTCATTTTATACACACAAACACACATCTATTCTTCTCAAATCATCTCTCTTTCCTCTCCAATTTTCCTCTCACATCTCCAATTTTCATCTCAAAAATGTCTGGCGACGGAAACGAGGGCCGCTCTGGTTCGTCGTCGCTGGGCACCTGGGGGCATGTACAGTGTCTTGGGTGCTGCCGGTTCTGGTTCGTCGTCGCTGGGCACCCAAGGCTCGTCGACGCCACCGGCGTACCAACCACCCTATTTTGATGTGGATGCATACTCTCATCCCTCCGCCCCGAGGTATGGGCAATCGCATGGATTATCCCAAATTACGGAGGATTTTCCGGATGAACCTAATCCGGAAGGAGGACGCGGCGGTGGAAGCTCCAGGGGTCGCGCATTCGACGCCGTGGAGGAAGAGAGGGAGGCGGCCGAGGAGGAGGAGGATAAAGGTCGTCATCCATACAGCCGAGCGGACACGATGACTCTGTTCAACGCTTGGGTCAGAGTCTCGTACGATCCCATCGTCTGGAATCAACAAACCCGCAAGTGTTTTTGGGAAAAGGTCACCGCCGCCTACAACGAGAACAAGCCGGCTCGGTCCCGCCGCCGCACCCTGAAGATGCTCCGCAGTCATTTTGACCGCGTCGACAGAGATGTCAAAAACTTTTGCGGCATCTACAAGAATTAAGCAGCTCAATACCAAAGCTGAGCCAGTGGAGCCGACATTATGAGAGCGGCTTTGCGAGTCTTCATTGACGACAACGGCAAAGAATTCAAACATGTCGATGTTTGGTAGGCCATCAAAGATGTTGAAAGGTTGGCCGACGGTGTCCAGTCCAGCCATGGCTCGAGCTTGAAGCGCACGAAGCACACGGCGGGTGGCCAATACTCGTCTAGTGAGGGCGGGTCAGGCAGCGTCTCAGAAGAGGTTGCCTCACAAGAGGTTGAGGGCACGGCCACCGATGCAGGGGGCTCCTCCTGTGGGCGCCATCGGCCGCAAGGGACCAAGGCGGCTAGAGGGAGGAGGGGCCGAGGCGAATCAAGCCAGGCGGGCTCGGGCTCGGTCTCGGGCTCGAACACCCTATTGTCCATGTACTTGACCGCCACGATGGCGGACACTTCCCGCATGACGCCTCCACAATATCAAGCCGATCTTGCCGGAATTGAGTATATGGCAAGACAAATTGGTATTCCGGCTCCAGGTAGCTTGAGTGCACCGCCACCGCCTTCGGAGGATGATTCGCCGGCGGAGTAGTAGTTTTTTAATTTCTATAAAACTGTATTTTAAATTCTGTAATTTTTATTTTTTTATGATTTTAATTATATGCTTTTTTTTTAATTTTAAGTTGTATTTTTATTTTATTTATTGAAGTGCGTTTTTTATTAATTGAATTTGTTGGAAAAAAATATAAAAAAATTGAATGAATAGTTAAGGGATGAGATGGTTAAGAGACAGTTAAGAGATGGAGGGTTGCAGGTGTTGTCTCTTAGTTAAGAGATGAGATGAAAAGTGCAGTGGGGCCCATGAATAGTGAAGAGATGAGACGGTTAAGAGACAGCGTTGCGGATGGCCTAACACTAATTTTAACTACAATTTTCTATTTCAATTTTCTATTTCTTTTTCTTATTTTACAAATCTCATACTATTAAAACTTAGTATTGTTTTTAAAGTTTTTATTTTTAGGGGATACAATGAGTATATATTGCGACATACATATGCACATGAAATTGTTTGACGGCGAATCATACACAATCTATAGACTGACTAAATATTCAGATAACCAAATTTCAAATTTTTAAACAGAAAATTGTAATTCATGGTATTGGACTTCACAAAACTAGGGGTGAGCAAAAAAACCGGAAACCGAATATCCGAATCGAACCAAACCGAAATTTTAAAATTCGGTTCGGTTTTTTCAGTTTTTCGGTTCGGTTCGGTTTTAAAAATAAAAAAAAATCGGTTTTTCGATTCGGTTCGGTTCGGGCGAAGAAAAAAACCGAAAAACCGAATTATATATATATTCGATTAATTTAATATAATATATTATATATAATATATATATTCTTTTAATATATTCTACTATATAATATATATTATATGTATTATTAATTTTATATTATATATAAATATTCTATTAGTATAAAATAAAATAAAATAAAATAAAATACACATATATAAATATATATTTATATTATATTTATTTTTTTCAGGTTTTTCGGTTTTTTTCGGGTTTTTCAGTTTTGTTCGGGTTTTTCGGTTTTTTAAGTTCGGTTTCGATTTTTCGGTTTCAGTTTTTCGGTTTTTCGGGTTCGGTTCGGTTTGGATTTTGAACTAAATTCGGTTTTTCGGTTTTGGTTCGATTTTGGCAAAAAACCGAACCGAAACACGAATGCACACCCCTACATAAAACTGTACTAGCTATAAGCCAAGTCCCAAATTTTGTTAAGTTTATAGTAATTGTCTATTTTATTGCACACAAGACCCATGGTGTAATGAGTAAAGTTGGTAAGTTGTTTCATAGTAGTACTTTGTTAAACCAAAGTGTAGAAAAAAGTGAAAATTAAGAGCAAGGTTGGGACATAATTGAAAAGTATGTCCCATTTAATTTGTACATAATCAATCGCTCATGCATATTATTATTCCGTAACTAACTAAATTCCTCCCCCCCTCCCTCCAAAAAAAAATTCTGAATTGATGTCCAAATTATAAATTGTGAATTTATGAAGTATGGGAAATCTGCCGACAGGTTTGGGAGCACCTTATTCTTACTTTAAGGAATTACTATAACTTATGTTTTCCAGGTAACTATATTTCTCAAATCAAAATTGCATCTTGCGATGTTAAGTGATATTTGCGAAAAATAAAATGTTGGATCTAAGTCTGATCAATGTAGTTTGATCGTACAAGTGATGAAATATTTAATTTTAAGAATTAAATGAGATATAATCAATGTATTCATTTTTTCTAAATCGATTCTCTATGAGAGAAAAATAATGGATTAAATACTACATTATATTATGTTCTTGTTAATCAATTCTAATACACCCAACTCTTTATATAGAGTTCAATTTTATATTAATAAGGAAAATAAATAATCTATTTTTATTCGATTATCTTTAATTAATCTAAATTGATTTTTTCCTTTCTTAAATCAACTCTAATTGTAGCCTTGATTATTTTCTTCAATTTTACATATTCTCCTCATTCCAACAAGATTTATATGTTTCGAGTTTGATTTTTAATATACAGTTATACAAAGTTTCATGCATTGAGCCATGTATGTCAGTACATTATTTGCGAGCACAAACAAGTAATACTCCTACTAGATTTTGACTAAGAGCATCCGCAGCGGTTGAAGGACGGCGTCCGTCCGTGCCAGCGGGACGGCGTCCGTCCGCGGCTGCACTCTCGCCGTTGGCGCGGCGCTGCTCGATGCATCGAGCACGTCCGAGCCAGCGAGCAGCTGACATGACGCGTTCTGATTGGCCAACGGCATTTCCGTTGGAAATTCATTTTTTTAAAATCGAAAATAATACCAAAATAAAAAAAATTCATATTCCCAAAAATATGTCCGTTTTTTTACCATTTTTCTGGAATTTTTTTGATTTTTTTTTATTTTTTTATTCCCAAAATCATCTATAATCATCTCTCATTCATATTTTTTCATACAACTTATCTACATCTTCTTCTCTCACTCAAACCCTCTCAAATGGATTTCACCAATCTCATTGCGGAAGCGGAGCGCGAAGAATAAGAATACTATGAACAATATCGTGCCGCATATAAAGCCTATGTCACCGCGAATACCCCCGTCCCTCCTCCTCGACCAACTAGATCAACTCGCCGCTACATCCATCGTGACCGGGGGGGAGCCAATGAAAGGCTCATTGCCGACTATTTTTCCGACCAGCCGCAGTTTCCAGAAGATTACTTTCAGCGCCGTTTTCGCATGTCAAAACGCTTGTTTATGCGTATTGTCAACACATTATCCGTCCGTGTTGAATACTTTCAAACAAGTATAGACGCAACCGGTCGGCAAAGTCTCTCGGCGTTGCAGAAGTGTACGTGTGTCATCCAACAACTTGCTACTGAGCAAACGGCTGACCACTTCGACGAGTAATTGCATGTCGGTGAGTCAACTGGAATCCTTTGCCTTGAAAATTTTTTGCAACGGCGTTCGTTCAGCTTTCGGTGAGGAATTCCTTCGGGCACCCACCACCAATGATTGCCAACGGTTGCTTCATCTTCACGAAACAGTCAATGGTTTTCCCGGTATGCTTGGCAGCATTGACTGCATGCATTGGAGGTGGAAGAATTGTCCGACTGCTTGGAGGGGGCAACACTTAAGCGGCCACAAAGGCGGCGGCCTAACACTTATCCTTGAAGCGGTCGCCGACTACTGCCTATGGATTTGGCATGCATATTTTGGTATTGCCGGATCCAACAACGACTTGAACGTGCTCTATTCTTCACCACTCTTCAATGATGTTTTGAATGGTGTAGCACCGGCGATCGACTTCACCGTCAACGGAAATGCATACCACATGGGTTACTATCTCGCCGATGGTATCTACCCAAGGTGGTCGACTTTCGTGAAGACGCTCAGCAACCCGCAAGACCCGAGATGGATTCTTTTTGCGCAGCGTCAAGAGTCCGCTTGGAAAGACGTCGAAAGAGCTTTTGGGGTCTTTCAAGCTCGATTCAACATTGTGAAGGCTCTGTATCGGCTGTGGTACGTGAAAAATATCGCTGACATCATGTACACGTGTATTATCTTACACAACATGATTATAGCTGACGAAGGACCGATGGCGGCTAGCTTTTACGAAGAGGATGAAGCCGGAAGCTCAACCGCGAGGTCTCCCCCACGCCGAGGTGTGCATATGACAGTGGGCGAGATGATCGAAACAAGGAACACAATGCGCGATACCCGAGGCCACATTGAGCTATAAAAAGACCTAATCAAACACATTTGGGTGAAATTCAGCCACGAGTAGTGGGTTTTTTTAATTTTATGAATTTAATTATGTAATTTTTAATTTTTAGGATTTTAATTATGTACTTTTAATTTTTAGGATTTTAATTATGTAATTTTTCATTTTTTGTAATTTGTAATAGTATTCTAGATATTTTTAATGCATTTTAATTTTGTGGAAATGTTTTTATTTAAATTGAATAATAAAATGGTGGGATCATTGAGTTTGTCCTTGCGAAAGAGCAGATGTGGGTGTTGTGCTCTTGCCTAAGAGCAGTGAGTAAAAGTGGGTCCGGGCTCACATCCGTGCTCATTGGTAAGAGCACGGAGGGGGATGCTCTAAGAGGTGATATGTGACTCAGTGAATAAGGCCATCCGCAATGGGGCGGACGATGGCACGCCCGATGGCGCGCATCGTCCGCGCCCGCCATCGTCCGCCCAATTGCGGGTGCGTGACATAGGCCGCGGACGATCGTCGCGCCCTATACTAAGGGCACGGAGTATAGCCGACTGCCACTAATTGCCAGGGTCTGATGCAGATGCACGAGACGGCGCACGGGTTTCCTGGGATGCTCGGGAGCATCGACTGTATGCACTGGCAGTGGAAGAATTGTCCGACGACGTGGAGAGGCCAATTCACAAGTGGATACAAGGGCAGCCACTCGACGATGATCCTCGAAGCCGTCGCTGACCATCGACTCTAGATCTGGCATGATACTTCGGCGTAGCCGGGTCGAACAACGACATTAACGTCCTCAACTCGTCCACCCTCTTCACCGAGCAATGTAACGGCAACGGCCCGGCCATCGAGTTCACTGCCAACAGACGCCAATACCATATGGGGTACTACTTGGCCGATGGCATCTACCCACGGTGGCCAGTTTTCCTAAAGACGATCAGCTGCCCAATTAGTGAGAAGAGGGTTTTATTTGCGCAAAAGCAGGAGTCGGCGCGGAAGGATGTCGAGCAGGCATTTGGTGTGCTCCAATCACGGTGGGCAATTGTGAAAGGGCCGGCTCGTTCCTGGTACAAGGAAGTCATCGCCGATGTCATATATGCGTGCATAATCATGCACAATATGATAGTCGAGAATGAAGGCAGAAGCATCACCGATTGGAATGAAGATGACCTGATAAAGGTTCCTTGTGATGGAAACCTTCCATGTGCCCAAGAAATACCCAAAGCGGTGTTTGATTTCAATTTTTTTGTGTTTTCAAGGATAAAGTAAAGATAAAGAGCCTAGCCTCCAAAAACTAAACTCAAAATGGTTTTGGATGGAGAGAAAGAAGGTGAGAAGAAAGTGTAAAGAAGGAGGAATCCTCTTTGAGGACCTATGACCTCCCACAAAAAGATGTGGGCAACCCTAGGCTACTTTCACCCAAAGCAAATACTCCATTGGCTCCACATTCATGACTACACAACCATAAATGCATACCTATACTTGATTTAGCCAAATGAACATAAAACAAGCAACCTACAATGTAGGAATTTGGATAGAAATCTCACATGAGAGATGCTCTCAAAGGAGTCTTCATAATAACATTCATCAAAGTCTCCCTTAAAGTCTTACAAAAAGGATATTTATAGTTAGGGTTGGAAACCCAAGAAAAGGGCTAAAAAAATAAGGAAAAACGGATGTAAAAGTTGAATCGCCCGGCCGGGCGTTTTGGGAAAGTGAAATCGCCCGGTCGGGCGAACTTTCTGGATTCGGCGCTGCTTCTTCAAACGCCCGGTCGGGCGTTCTGGGATGGTGAAATCGCCCGGTCGGGCGAACTTTCTGGACTGTGGACGATGCTCAGCGCACAAACGCCCGGTCGGGCGTTTTGGAGGTGTGGATTCGCCCGACCGGGCATTCCATCTGCCTCCTCTATTCCCCTCCTAATGAAGTTTGAAACGCCTTCCCGAAGCCTTTGTCTCATTGATCTCGTGACGGGTCTTCCGGGCAGCTTAAGGGGAGTCGTGGTCGGGTCAGCCCGGGCCTTGGACTTCCCGTTTGTATCATCCTCTCCCTCTTGAGAAGGATTTGTCCTCAAATCTGGGTCGTCCCCTACAAAATCAAACGGGCTCAAGTCAGCCACATTAAAAGTACAACTCACGTTATACTCACCGGGAAGATCAATGATGTAGGCATTGTCGTTCACACGCTCTAGGACCATAAATGGGCCATCCCCTCGCGGGGCAAGCTTGGATCTTGCTTTGTCCGGAAAACGTATTTTCCGAAAGTGTACCCACACCCAATCTCCGGGGTTGAACAACATTTTCTTTCGCCCTTTGTTCACCCTTTGAGCTACTTGTTCCCCCATCTTGCGGATTCGTTCTTGCACTCGAGTGTGCACGTCTTGTACAAACTTGGCCTTCTTCATCCCACCTACATCAACCATATAAGACAAAGGCAAATCGGCCGTGGACAAGTCCAACGGGGTGAGTGGATTGAAACCATAGACAACCTCAAAAGGGGATTGTTGGGTGGTGGAATGTATGGTCCTATTATAAGCAAATTCGGCTATAGGCAAACATTCTTCCCAAGAAGTTTTATTTTCAAAAACCAAGGCACGGAGAAGAGTTCCCAATGAGCGGTTTACAACTTCCGTTTGACCATCCGTTTGGGGATGTGCGGTGGTAGAGAAAAGAAGTTTGGTGCCCATCCTACCCCAAAGCGTTTTCCAAAAGAAACTCAAAAATTTGACGTCTCTATCACTTACAATAGTTCTCGGGACCCCATGGATTCTTACAACCTCCTTGAAAAATAAACTAGCAATGAATTTGGCATCACTTGTCTTCCGACATGGAATGAAGTGAGCCATTTTGGAAAACCTATCCACCACCACAAAGATGCTATCATTTTTCCGAGGAGACATTGGGAGACCTAGAACAAAGTCCATGGACAAGTCTACCCAAGGATGTGTAGGAGTAGGCAAAGGGGTGTAAAGACCATAATTGTTAGATTTAGACTTGGCTTGCCTACACTCTAAGCAACTACTACAAAACTTTTCAACATGCTTCTTCATGCAAGGCCAAAAGAAATGCTCACTTAGTATGTCAAAAGTTTTAAGCAACCCAAAATAACCCATTAGGCCCCCTAGGTGAGCCTCCTTAATCAATAAGTTTCTCAAAGAGCATGATGGTATGCACAACCTATTCTCTCTAAAAAGATAGCCATCCAACTTATAGTATTTATCAAAAGCACCTTTTTCACAAGCTCCGTAAATAGAAGAAAAGTCATGATCATGCTCATAAAGGTCTTTAATAAACTCAAATCCAACATATTTGGAGGCACACATAGTAAGCACACGCTTTCTCAAACACACGGTATCACTCACAAGTAAAGTGCCATCATGCAAGGTCTCAAAAGGCTTCCTAGAAAGAGCATCGGCAACCACATTGTCCTTTCCCTTCTTGTACCTAATGACATAGGGAAAAGTCTCTAGGAAAACACTCCATTTAGCATGCCTTTTATCAAGTTTATGTTGACCTCCTAAGAACTTAATAGACTCATGATCTGTGTGTATCACAAACTCCTTGTGCATCAAGTAGTGTTGCCAATTCTCAAGGCAACGGACTATAGCATACAACTCCTTGTCGTATGTGGGGTAGTTCAATTGGGCTTGATTTAGTTTTTCCGAGAAGTAAGCTATGGGCTTACCCTCTTGCATGAGAACTCCCCCGATCTCCACACCACTTGCATCACACTCAAGTTCAAAAGTTTTATCAAAATTAGGGAGTGCTAGTAAGGGAGCATGCGTGAGGTCATTTTTCAAAGTACTAAACGCTCTCTCTTGCTCCTCCCCCCACTTAAACTCAACATTTTTTTTGACAAGGTGGTTCAAGGGTGAAGCTTTTGTGGAAAAATCCCTAACAAACCTCCTATAGAAGCTAGCAAGGCCATGAAAGGACCTAACCTCACTCACATTCCTAGGTGTTGGCCATTCCCTAATGGCTTTCACCTTTTCCTCATCTACCTGCACTCCTTCCTTTCCCACAACAAAACCAAGAAACACAACTTCCTCAACACAAAAAGTGCATTTAGGCAACTTGGCATATAAAGTATGCATTCTCAACACTTCAAGCACATTCCTAAGATGACTAGCATGCTCTTCAACACTACGACTATAAATCAAGATATCATCAAAATATACCACCACAAATTTCCCAATAAAAGGACGAAGTACATGATTCATCAAACGCATGAATGTAGAAGGGGCATTAGTTAAACCAAAAGGCATCACAAGCCATTCATATAAGCCAAATTTGGTTTTGAAAGCGGTTTTCCATTCATCTCCCTCTTTCATGCGAATTTGGTGATATCCACTAGTCAAATCAATTTTAGAGAAACATATAGAGCCACAAAGATCCTCTAACATGTCGTCTAACCTAGGTATAGGGTGTCTATATTTGATGGTGATTTTGTTAATTGCCCTACAATCTACACACATCCTCCAACTTCCGTCCTTCTTAGGTACAAGAATGACCGGTACGGCACAAGGAGATAGAGATTCACGAATTAGACCTTTGGCAAGGAGTTCCTCGACTTGCCTTTGTATCTCTTGTGTCTCCTTGGGGTTCGCCTTGTATGCGGCCCGGTTTGGGAGTGATGATCCCGGTAAAAGGTCAATTTGATACTCGATCCCCCTCATGGGAGGGAGTTCACTCGGGAGTTCTTCCGGGAATACATCTTCAAATTCCTGCAACACACTTTGGACAATCAAAGGATACGGGTCAAGGTTAGTAGCTAAGCACAAATCCTTACGGACCACGAGGAGAACGGAGAGGTGATTGTTTAGTGCCCACCCAAGGTCGGTTTTACTAGCTATCAAACATTCCTTTCCCCCTCTTGTTTGTGGGTGCTCTCCTTTGGGCGCTTTTATTTTTCTCTCACCACCCCCACTCTCACTTGGCTTTTTTAGCTCACATTCTTCTACTAGCCTTTTTTCCCTATCTCTCTCTCTTTCCTTTTGTAGATGTTGGCTAGCCTCAAACACGGCACTAGGTAGCAATGGCTTCAAACGAACCTTCAACCCGTTGAGCATGTAGAAATACTCATTCGTGAAGCCATTTTTGTAGGCCCTTCTATCAAACTCCCAGGGCCTCCCTAGCAAAACATGACATGCCGTCATAGGAATGATATCACATAGGATTTCTTCCTCAACTTCTCCAATCTTCAATGGAACTTTACATTGAGCCTTCACCCTCAACTCTCCGGAGTCCCCTAACCATTGCAATTTGTAGGGGTTTTGGTGTTTAAGTACCTTCAATCCCAACTTGGCCACCAACCGGTCACACACCACATTTGTACAACTCCCTCCATCTATGATGACCAAGCCCGTCTTGGACTTCACCTTACACTTCATATGAAAGATGTTGCACCTTTGCTCCTTATGCTCCTCAAGGTTGGGTTGTACATTGAGCATTCGGAGTACAACCATAGCCCTTAAGGGTGTATCTTCTTCTTCGCCACTAGAAAAAGCTATGTCGGTGTCCGGGCTCACTTCTTTAGTGCCCACACCCTCCCCATCTTCTTCATCTTCCTCACTATACACGCTACCATCTTGCCCGATAACCATTACCCGTTGGTTTGGGCACTCGCGTGCATAATGGCCATACCCCTTGCACTTGAAACATTGAACCTTCTTGTCTTCCATAGGGGCTATAGCTTTAATAGGTTGAGTACCCGGTAAAGCCTTCGCGATCGGCCTCCCTTGCGTGTTTGGATTGGCCATGTTTTCCACCTTCTTGCCGGGAGCACTCCACTTGCTAGTCCCCGTCCCTCCGGTTTGGCTAGACGCCCATTTAGCCCGGCTAGAAACCAACTCCTTACTTTGCCTCTCAAAAGTGTCGGCAAACCCAATCACCTCATCCAAGGAAATTCCCCTCAATGCCTCCACTTGCACCTTGTGCTTCAAGTTGATGTTAAGGCCATGGATAAATCGATCTTGAGTCGCCTCTTCTCGCTCCTCCACTTCTACCTTGCTCATCAATGATAGGAGTTCATAGTAGTACTCCATTACGCTCTTCGTCCCTTGCTTCAAATCTTGAAACTCCCCTCGAAGTCGGAGGAAATAGGACTTTGGTACAAAGGTAGTCCTCATGAGCTCACACAACTCCGCCCACGAACCCACTTCCCCTCCCCTAACCATCCTTCTCCTCCTCATCGTATCATTCCACCATGTATCCGCATTGCCACGAAACTCGGCTATTGCCACCTTCACCTTATCACCTTCCGAAAAGTTATGGAGTGAGAAAATTTTGCTCATTTGTGACTCCCATTCCAAGTAGGCCTCGGGATCAAACTTGCCGTGGAACTCGGGAAATGTGTGCTTGATAGACTTGGTGGGATCATCATACCGCGGCTCCATCTCCTCCTCATAGTTTCTATATCTTCCATGCCTACCATTCCACCCATGGTGCCCCATGTTTCCATTCCCTCTTCCGCCCATCATGTTCCCGAACCTACCATTCCTATTCCCATTCCGTCCTCCTCCTTGTCCCCCACGCCCCCCATGATCGTACCAACCATATGGCTCTTCCTCTCCATTACTCCCCTGGGAGACATCATGATGTGTGTGATTGCTCCTAGGGGTGTTTGACCTTGATAGTCGCACGGCCTTCAAAGCGTTGAGCTCGTCGTGGAGAAAAGTTTGGTTTTCATGGATGGATGCTTGGTTCACCTTGAGTTCCTTCAAATCCCCGAACATAGCATCTTGAGTGACATGCATTGTGGTTTGGCCTTCTTTTAGATCCCTCAAATCCGTCATAATTTTTTCCATCAAGTTTTTCAACTCATCCCCCGCCACACTAAGACTCGTGCTCGCACCCGGTTGCGGATCCCCCATCGTGGTGGATCTAGTACGATGTGGCATTCACAATGGTACCTACAATAAGAAATAAAAATAAACTAGGATCTAGTCCTAAGGGTTAGTAAATTCCACACTCACACACACAAGAAGGGGAGATTTTAGTAAGAACTCACTTCCCAATTGGTAATCCCACCCCCAATTCACTCACCAATGTCACTCGAAAAAAGGCTTAGAATATAGTGAGGGCTAGGTTCACTCACTCTCAATATCCAACTTCCAAAATGCAAGTGCTAAGACAAATCAATCAAGGTATACACATAGGCAATATAACCAAGCAAGTAAAGCCAATAAAGCATGTGAAAGTAAGGTTCAATGCCTAAGGAAGCTAACAAACAAACTTAGTTGAGCTGAAAATTTATGTAACTCTTGGCTGATCTTTAGGAATTTTTTTTGATATGACTACCCAACCCCAAAATTGATGAAACTTAGTAGATAACAAGATTAAAGGGTTTAGAATGAGGGAAAAATATCCCCAATATAGCAGGTTATCAAGAGGACCCTCGATTTTACGTTTTCCCCAAATCTGTCAAACTAGGGCACAAAACAGGGTAGCAACTTCACACATTAATTTGACCTATCAAACGATGGAATTTTTGGCTGAGATTTTTCAGGAAAATAGTTCATATCTCAAGGTTCATGCACACCAAAAATCAGCTCAATCCTACAATAATTGACCAATAAACAAGCAAAGGCTAAAACAAAAGAAATAAGGAAAAACAAGGAAAATGAAATTTCATAGAGGTTTAAAATCAAACACTTGGTAGGCACCTAGGCTCTGATACCAAATGATAAAGGTTCCTTGTGAGGGAAACCTTCCATGTGCCCAAGAAATACCCAAAGCGGTGTTTGATTTCAATTTTTTTGTGTTTTCAAGGATAAAGTAAAGATAAAGAGCCTAGCCTCCAAAAACTAAACTCAAAATGGTTTTGGATGGAGAGAAAGAAGGTGAGAAGAAAGTGTAAAGAAGGAGGAATCCTCTTTGAGGACCTATGACCTCCCACAAAAAGATGTGGGCAACCCTAGGCTACTTTCACCCAAAGCAAATACTCCATTGGCTCCACATTCATGACTACACAACCATAAATGCATACCTATACTTGATTTAGCCAAATGAACATAAAACAAGCAACCTACAATGTAGGAATTTGGATAGAAATCTCACATGAGAGATGCTCTCAAAGGAGTCTTCATAATAACATTCATCAAAGTCTCCCTTAAAGTCTTACAAAAAGGATATTTATAGTTAGGGTTGGAAACCCAAGAAAAGGGCTAAAAAAAATAAGGAAAAACGGATGTAAAAGTTGAATCGCCCGGCCGGGCGTTTTGGGAAAGTGAAATCGCCCGGTCGGGCGAACTTTCTGGATTCGGCGCTGCTTCTTCAAACGCCCGGTCGGGCGTTCTGGGATGGTGAAATCGCCCGGTCGGGCGAACTTTCTGGACTGTGGACGATGCTAAGCACACAAACGCCCGGTCGGGCGTTTTGGAGGTGTGGATTCGCCCGACCGGGCATTCCATCTGCCTCCTCCATTCCCCTCCTAATGAAGTTTGAAACGCCTTCCCGAAGCCTTTGTCTCATTGATCTCGTGACGGGTCTTCCGGGCAGCTTAAGGGGAGTCGTGGTCGGGTCAGCCCGGGCCTTGGACTTCCCGTTTGTATCATGACCGTGCATCTAGCTCGTCCGACACGTCGACCGAGACACCCGATAGAGGGTTACCGTTAGGCTTCAATGAGGTTCTATCTAGACATGCCTCAATGCGCAACCAACAGGATCATGCGCAGCTCATGAGCGACATGATTGAAGAAATGTGGGCTCGTAACCGCCGTCGCTGAGTTTGCGTTTTTTTTAATTCGCATTGTAATGTATTAATTTTTATTAAATGAAATGAAGTTTTTGAAATTCGTATTTTAATTTATTAATTTTTTTAAATTTGTATGGATTTTGTAAATATTAAAAAAAATTATGATGTGGCGCGCCATAGGACGCCCCACTGCAAGTGGGAGGTAGGAGGATAAAACTGATGACGTGACGCGCCATAGGGCGCGCCTTAGAGCGCCCCACTGGATGCCCTAAAACTTATAGTGAGAAGAAAAATTAATCGATCCGAAATAACAGAAGAGTTGTCAATTTGATAGAGAAAAGAACAATTTAATCGTCAAAGACCACGTGCGACTTTGATTAAAGATCTTCAGAAAACATTCCGTGTTAAACGACATTTTGTTTTTTCTCGTAAATCCATGCATATCCCATCAGAATCTTTGATTCGGCCGAGAGTAACGTCAATTAATATCCACAAATTAATTCATTTTCATACCAAAAAAAATAGGAGTAATAATATGATCGAGAATTTGAGCTCATTTTTCAAGCAACAAATAAAAATAATGACGATTATGTTGAAATATCGTAAATCATGGAAGTAAAGGACGTGGTCTTCTAAGATACTTACACATTGCGTCGGCAACATTTAAAGGTTTTAAACTGGTTCGATTACCCTCATGACTTATGTTCAGTAAGTCTTTAGTTATATTTAGCAGTATTTGCAGAGATAAATCCAGAGTAATTATAGGTAATAATTAAGTTTCAATGATTTATAAAGTCAATAGAAAGGAAAAAATTGACTAATAAAATCAAATTCGCTAACCAAATCAAATTGCTTTGGATGTAAAGTTGCGTGTGTAAACATAAAGAAATAGGAGAAATAGGCAATAATTATACCTAGGTCCAGCCCATTGAGCCAGTTGTATTTCGGGTCTGGTTCACTTAAATTGCGAGCTAATTTGATTATAATTTTATCAGATTGAAAATTATTAACTATAATTCGCTAAATTTAGCAAACTATTTGGATAGGTAAACATGTAAAAAGAGTCATGTTTGATAAAATGTTTAGGAGTCGTTTGGTTGATAGGTTTAGGCAAGTTAAAGATAGTAATATTGCTCAAACAGTGTATTTTATGATGTTTGGTTTGCAATATAGAGAAAAGTGAGGCCCATGTTATTTAACTCAGCCCGTCTTGAATGGCGCGCTTTTCACTGTTTGAGTCAGTTAACTATCTTCCACCTCCCCCTACGATAAAACAAGATAAAGGGAATTAAATTTTCTCTCTCCATTATATCCTTATTCCCCCTCTCTCTCCTCTGATTGAGCTGCATTTTCTCTCTCCATTATATCCTTCTTCCCCCTCTCTCTTCTCTAATTGAGCTGCCCTTCTATTTCCTTCTTCCACTCTCCTCTCTAGCCCTCCAGCCCTTCCCTCTTTACTTCATGAGATGGAGAATTAGAAGAAGGGAGAAATTGAAAGCTTGGGGAGAGGATATTGATCTGAGCTTGGCCGAAAAAAATAATGGTAGTTTCAAGTTTATAAAATTCTTTTGGAGATGGCGATAGGGGTGTCGGTTTCAATGGTGGTGTGTGAATATAGGTGGCTGACATGGGGTCGTCTCGGTGGCGTTTCTGTGGTGTGCCTCTTTCCGTCAAAAAGAAGGCACACCATCGATTGTGTGTCGGGAGAGAAGAAAGAGCACCGCCAAAAAGTATATTAGACTTTTATTATTCTTGCTTGAAAAGTTTTGACATAAATAAATCTTTCATTAATAATATTTGATCTAAAATAATAACTTAGCTAATTTAACAAAAAAGTATACACACAACATTTTGATTAAAAAAAATACTCGGAAGGGCATTTTTGTCATTTAACATCTTATACTGTGTGAAGAATCCATTTAACCAAATAACAATATAAACCACTATCTTAACACTATCTTACTTTCGGCCCGAAAATACTATCTCAACTTAACTATCTTGTTATATCCTATCTGAAAAACCAAACGACTCCTTACCATCTCTGATCTCAAGTTAGCAATCAAGTGGAAACTAAGCAATTCAATTTTGTTTTATTAATAATTACTGAAAAATCAATTAAGATTATAGATTGATGTATACAGTTGGCTGCATTGGACCACCAATGTCTAGGAGAGATAATATTTCGGCCTTTTAAAAATTGATTTAACAGTCGATTTATGCACGAAGTCCACTTATTTCACGTATCTGTTTATACTAGTAATAACATTGCAACATTTAAAGATTTTGTTAACCAAATAACTCCAAATTCGATGTGACATGCTCATTGAAATTGCCAAATTGGTATTCAAATAGTATAATCACAAATAAGGGGTGGAACACATTAATTTATATTGAGGGGCGGAACACATTACTTTATTTCGGTGAGGGCTATATATAAAAAATTTGGAGTTCATAATTTTGACACAATGATTTGCAAAAAAATTGACAGTAATATCACAATGATTTGCAAAAATTTTATAGTAATATATGAATTGAAAAAAAAAATAGGTTGACAGGAGTTGGTTGCAAAATGCAAACACGGCCTTAGTATTTCTATTCATAATTTTTTCAATATCTCAATTAAACTATTGCAAAAGGAGAATTTAACAATTACAGAACGGGCACAAGAAACATCAATGGAAGGAAGGACCTCTCGAGGCTTAAGTCAGTAAAACAATTGGGAATGATTAACATAAAAGATGCGAAAATAGTACTAATAAGTGAGTTTTTCGATTAATCCAGACGTTCCGGGATGATGGAAGTGACACGTAAGGCAGGATGAAGAGTGGTGGCCGAATCTCTCACGAGTCATCACTAACTGTCAAGTAAATTGGCTCTTCTTCTATGGCTTGACATGGTGGATTGTTTTGGCCATAAGAGTAACCACTATAGGGAGCACACTGGTGGGCCACTTGAAAAACGGCGGTGGGCGGCGGACAGGAGGCGCCCGACTAGTCGGCTTGCCCGCAGCTGGTGAGCAGGGCCGCGGTGAGCTATTGCAGAGGCGAGGAGCCGCGGCGGTGGACACTTTGAATTTTTTTGTTCGTTTGTTTTTAATAAATACTCCCTCCCACTTCATTTTCACCCCAATTTCACGCTCTATCCATTTTTTACTCTCTATATTTCACTCTAATTTTATATTGTTTTTTTACCCCCAATCGACGGCGACGACGGCAACGAGAAAGATGGAGAACAAGCGGCGGATTCTGATGACGCCACCGAGTAGACGGTTACGGTGTTTTTATATTATTTTTTAATAAAATGTTCGTTGTATAATTTTCCCGTATCTATAATACAACGAATATTTGGGTCCAAATTTGATTTTTTTAAATTCATTTTCCGATTTATTTTATTTCCAATAACATTTATTCACATTGAATTAAAATATACTATCAATTGAAAAATAAAAGTGTCCACTATTACTGTGGACACTTTTTTATGATTGCGGACAAATAAAAATGACTTGTCCACCAATGTATCCTCCTTATTGTGGATACTCTAATATCGGATAGAACAGTTGGTTTGTAGTACTGGTACTATTATTTTAGTTATTTGGGCTAATGTACAATTTATTCCCGCTACAACTACCAAACTAGTTGGTACAATAAAAAAATATACACATACTAAACCGCACTAACAAGTGTGTGTGAAATGTTTGAATTGATGATAGTAAAAACAATAGGTAAACTGGAAAGGTTGGGATGTGGAAAAAGACATTTGGCCTTTCGAAATTTATGATAGATAGAAACATTACATGAAAAAAAGGAGAAATTCCTCTACCCCAAACATAATCATTAGTAATTAATCACCCTAATTATTAGTACTATGCTCCAACTACTAAATCAATTTGAACAGAACAATCAATCACCTTTATTTAACGACCGATCAATACTTCCCCTAATTATAGCCCATAGCTTAAAATAAAAACATGATAACAATCCTCATTTTTCCATCATCAGTTCCAAAGAGGCTGCTCGGATGAAAACCCGAGATCATCGTCATCAGAAAACGACGTCGTGGTGGAACCGATTATGTAGGTAGCCAAATTATGTTGATTAGTATAATCTTGCGAAGACATGTCCATGCAAATTATGGCCATGAGATTAGCATTTTGGGATTGCATGTTTAGTAGCTGAGCCTGGGCTTTAGCTAGTTGCTGGTGGAGGTCATTCACTTGTTTCTGAAGCTGCCAAATAGCGCCGGCGCACCCATACACCGGCTCTCTTAGCCTCGCGTTCGCCTCGTACACCATGCTGCTCACCGCATCCTCCCTTTGACCCTCCGGAACCTCCTGCTTTTAATTTCACATTGGGACAAATCTTAATTTTGTTACTTCAATTAGATCTCATTGACAAAACAAAACAGAGACAATATTATTGTAACTCAATTTTAGATTATTTTGTCTAACAAATCGAACTGCGTAGAATATTCTTACCTGCAAGAACTTGATGATATTGCTGGCACCAAAGACACGGTGAGCAGTGCTGAACTTGAGAGGATCATGAGGAGGGAAATAAGGAGCAAGGACGCATTTTTCGATGCATCGACGGCGCAGAATCTTGCAGGCGGCGCAGGGGCTGAGCACCACCGCTGATTGAGGAGATGAGGAGGAAGAAGGTGAACTTGCACTTATGTCGTCACTGCCCTCCATTTTTTCAAGGATTTGTTTTTGTAGATTTTCTGTGTTGAAGAAGAAATTAAGGTTGGGAATTTATAGAAGCAGAGGGGCGAGTCGTTTTCTTTGAACAGAAAAAAACTATACATTTTGACATGGTTGTTAGTTACTCTGTTACAGTTAGTATAATTTTTTTCTTTCTTATTTTTTTTAAAAGCTGTATGAAATTATAGATTATAGTTTTTGGACTTTTGGGAGGCAAGACGATTCAATGCTCATATACATTAGATTTTTATAAATTAACTTTCTGTTTTCTTTATAAAAATTGTAAAATGACGGGACATGCGTTTTTAGACAAAACCACATTGTTATATTGAAAACGATAAATTTCTACCCTTCCAAAATTGTCGGGAAATCAATTCCTCACCTGTTAATAGGTGAAACAAAAACAAAAAGCAAAAAAGAAAACAGAGGAAAAAATAAACATTAATCACAATATAAGAATTTAAAGTGGAAATTAATTTCTGAATAATTTAATGTATATGTGAAATCAGTTACCCTCATACAGTTATACTAAAGGAGGAGTAATCATACGTGAGTTAGCCTAAACTCACAATGATAGAATGGTTAATATTGTATATAAATAATATTTGTTTGAATATGTTAAAAGTATGATTACTGAGTTAACTAGTGATAAATAATTTTATTATATATGACTATATGTGAAGTCAATTATTCTTGTACTAGAAAAGTTATATTGTTGCCATATAACACTAAGGTCATCCACAACGCTGTTGCTATACCGTTTCTTAACCGTTTCTTAAACTACTATTTGCGGGCTCCACTGTACTTTTTAACTCCATTTCTTAACTAAGGAACGGAACCTGCAACCTTCCGGTCCTTATCTGTCCCTTAACCGTTCCTTAAATTACTATTCATTCAATTTCATTTTTTTTATTTCCAACCCAATTCAATTAAAACAAACACACTTTATTAAATAAAATAAACTTACAACATAAAATTCGTAAAAAAAACATAATTTAACAATTTCTTAAAAAATAAAAGCACACAATTTAATAATTTCATCCGTCAAAGTTTGCTCAAATGTGCTCAATTAGATCCTCTTGTAGTTGGGTGTGGGAACTAGAGACGCGTGTCATTGCACGAATAGATAACCGTTCCTGTATAGACGGATGCGCTCCACTTCGAGGCGAACTACTTGCTGTAGAGCTTCCGGGGGATTCGGGGTCGAACCAATTTCCCGCCTCGGGTCCTTCGTCTTGGACAATCATGTTGTGCAAGATTATGCACGTATACATGATGTCGACCATGTTCTCCATTAACCACGTACGAGCCGGGGCTTTGATGATGTTGAAGCGCGCTTGGAGAACCCCAAACGCCCTCTCCACATCCTTGCGAGCAGCCTCCTGCTTCTGCGCAAAAAGAGCCTGCTTTGGGTTCGCAGGCCTGCTGCACGTCCTCACGAAGGTAGGCCACTTCGGGTAGATGCCGTCGGCGAGATAGAGCACGTTTACGGCGTTGTTGGCGACGAAGTTCATGGCCGGCGCTTTACCATCCAAAACTTCGGTAAAGAGGTCGGATTGGTAGAGCACGTTTACGTCGTTGTTCGACCCGAGGACCCCGAAGTACGCGTGCCAGATCCAAAGCCGGTAGTCGGCAACAGCCTCGAGTATAGTGGTTGGGTGGGTGCCTTTGTGGCCGCTCGTGTAGGACCCCCTCCACGCCACCGGGCAATTCTTCCATTGCCAGTGCATGCAATCGACGCTGCCGAGCATCCCGGAGAATCCGTGCACTGTTTCGTGAAGGTCGAGCAGGAACTGACAATCGGTCATGCTTGGCCTCCGGAGAAATTCGTCGGTGAATGCTGCCCGGACGCCTTTGCAGAATTTGAGCAAGCACAGTCGCCCAGTGGTGTCTCTGATGTGGAGGTATTCGTCGAACATGTTGGTCGTTTGTCCAGTCGCAAGCTGACGGATTGCTGCAGTACATTTCTGCAGCGTCGTGTGGCTGGGACTGCGTCGAACTCTTCCTGGAAGAACTCTTCCCGGGCTGCCAAAGTATTCGCGATGTGGAGAAATAGTTGTTTCCCCATGCGGAAACGGCGACAGAAGTACGTATCTCCCCAAACCGGGTTATCGCAGAAGTGGTCGCGTACTAACCTTGCGGCGGCTTCCTCCCGGTTACGATGGATGTAGGTACGGGACCGTCGTTAGGGCGGCGCGGCTTTCTCCGCCTCCCGTCAGCGATCTTCTTCAAGTGATTGTTCCATTATTTGACGCATTTGTTCAAAAGGATCCATTAGTTTGATTAAATTTGGGAGAAGAAAAATATAGTTGATTTGAGATGAAAATTGGGGTGGAAATAGAGAGGATTTGAGAGGAATAGATGTGTGTTTGTGAGTGAAATGAGTATGAAATGGGAGTATTTTATAGAGTAAAGAAATAAAAAAATTGAAAAACGGCTATAAACGGTAACATTACCGTTTACAAAAAATTTTTATTTTTTTTAATTTTTTTTAAAAATTTGAATTTAAAAAAAAATATTTATTGGGTCATCGTGACGACACCCACTCGCGGGCCTGCGAGTGGCCGTCACGCATGGCCTGGGAGCTCGCCACGTCGCCTCGGCGCGTGGCGAGACGTCTCGTGCTGCGTCTCGTGGTGGCGGGTCTCGGGACGGGCTTGGAACGGTCTGGGGACGGAACGGCCGACTGCAACGCGTTTCTCCGCGATTTCGTTCCTCCGGCACGGAACGCGGGCCGGTTACGCCACGCGTTGTGGATGCTCTAAAGAAATTGGGATATAGTTGTATAGTACTTGTAGGCTTGTACTGTTCATGAATTTATAGAAGAAAAAAGGGAATAGGTCCACACGGCATTCAGAGCATCCACAACCGTGCTCTTGCCAGCGGCACGGTTGTGGGCCCGGGCGGTACTATTCATGCCTGCTCTCTGGCAAGAGCACAACACCCACAACTGTGCTCTTCCGCAAGGACGAGCACAATTAATATAAAATTCAATTACACAAAAACATTTCCATAATATTAAAATTCATTTAAAACCCACAATAAATATTACAAATGACAAATAAAATTAAACATTGCATAATTAAAATCCTAAAAATTAAAAATTACATAATTAAAATCCTAAAAATTAAAAATTACATAATTAAAATCCTAAAAATTAAAAATGACACTACTCGTTGCCGAATTTCGCCCACATGTGGTTGATTAGGTCTTCTTGTAGTTGATTGTGGATTCGAGTATCGCGCATTGTGTGTCTTGTCTCGATCCTCTGGCCAACCGTCGTATGCTCGCCTCGGCGTAGGGGAGACCTCGCTGTTGAGCTTCCGGCTTCGTCCTCGTCGTAGAAGCTAGCCGCCCTCGGCCCTTTCGACATCTTTCCGCGCTGACTCTTGACGCTGCGCAAAAAGAACCCGTCTCGGGTCGTGCGGGTTGTGGAGCGTCTTCACGAACGTCGACCACCTTGGGTAGATACCATCGGCGAGATAGTAACCCATGCGGTATATATTTCCGTTGATGGTGAAGTCGATCGCCGGTGCTACACCATTCATCACATCATTGAAGAGTGGTGACGAATATAGCACATTCAAGTCGTTGATCTGGTTCGTTGAGGAGGAGGAGCAGGGGTATTCGCCGCGACATATGCTTCGTAAGCGGCACGATGTTGTTCGTAGTATTCTTGTTCTTCGCGTTCCGCTTCCGCCATAATATGGGTGAAATCCATTTGAGATTTTGAGTGGGGGATGAATGTGTTGATAGTTTGTATGAGAATTATGAATGAGAGATGAATGAGAGATGATTTGATGTGATAAATGGATGATGAATGTGTGTATTTATAGATGATTTTGAGGAAAAAAAAATAAAAAAAAATCAAAAAAATTCAGAAAAAACGGGAAAAAAACGGCCATATTTTTGGGATTTGGAAAATATTTTTTTTTTATTTTTAGCATTATTTATAATTAAATACCGATTTTTTAAAAAAAAAATAAAAAAAAGTTTAAACACAACGGCTATGCCGTTGACGAATGGGAGCGCGCCACGTGTGCGTCCGCTGGCACGGACGTGCTCGATACATCGAGCAGCGCCGTGCCAGCGGCGCGGCTGCAGCGGCGGCGGTCCTGCGCCTTGCCAACGGCGCGGACGGCGGTGGCGTCTTTCGCCACCGCTGCGGATGCTCTCAGTGGCAACTGCAAATTGTAACCATTTAAATTTTTCAAGAAAAATTTAAAACTGTCGACGATCTCTTGAACACAACCACTGCATTATTGTGTAGGGAAGAATAGATATGGATATTATACTGGAGAGTTGCATCAACTTTTGGTTTTCAATATCATATTTCATGTGATATTGAATATGCGACCTGCACTAATAAAATAGTAATATAAATAAATTATTGAATATGATAGAATCGGCTATGAACAACGAATCATAGGATCGGTTTTGTTATGATTTGTGAGCATAAAGATAATTATATTTAAATAATGGAATTTATATTAAATCAAGAATTTATAAATTTTCTCAATTATTTTATCATTTGTTAAATAATAATGTCTTCTAGTGATTTTTGTAAATGGATGAGATAATGAAAAAAAATAAAATATTATAATTTATTTATCAAATTTTATAAAACTGATTAGAATCATATTAAATTTCTTAATTCAAATAACTAGTATTCTTAAAAAAAATTGATATGATATCACCTTTTTAAAAATAATATGTACATATTTAGCCATATAGAGGTAGGTCATTTAGTTTGAAATGTTTATCTTTTGAATTTCATTTAGTTTGAACTTTAGTCATTAAATATTAATGTAGTAAACTGATCACTTTCCTTAGTCTTCCTAAAGTCTGGTGGCTAGTTGAGTTAGGTTTATCTTGACCATTGAGAAACTATATATCCATTTTCCTCAAATTTTGTCATTCACTCATTCTCATTCGTTTACTGAAAGGGTCTATTTAATTAATCCTTCTTTACAATGAATATATTTTCGAAACTACCAAACTAATTATCTCATTCCACTTGCGCAATTCAATGTAGCTAATACGGCAGTATTAATCGTTAAAATATATACTATCATTTTATTTTATGGTCTCTTTGTAAATATTTATTTTATTTTAATTATAATACCAAACATTTACAAAATTGCCCTATTTTTGGTAGAAATGCCATAAGGCCCATAACAAAGTCTTATAGAGTTCCATAAGGCCCGTAACAAAGTCATATAAGGCCCATAATAAAGTCTTATACATTATTTTAAGTTCAGGTTGGATATTCTGGGTGCATAATGATGGGCCGTTGCTAAATACAAGTAGTATATAATGCATTAATGTGCAGCTTAGTTTTCTCCAGGCCCATTAGAGTCCAAGTATAAATATCATACCACCATTTTTACTCCTCCCACCACTAACTTAGAGCATCTACAAAGAGAGACGTAAACGAGAGCGTAAAGTGTGATAACTACCAAATTTACCTCTTTTTGATGATACATCATTCTCCAAAATGAAAGGTAAATGAGAATGTATTATACTCCCTCCGTCCCGTGCTACTCGCACGTTTGCTTTTCGGCTCGTCACAAAGTCCTTACACTATTTATAATTTAAGTTAGAATTAATGCATTTAATTAATATGTTAGTTTAAGTTAAGAGCTCTTTTATTAAGTGATGTCTCATTACACCTAAAATTCTTTTTTAATTACCCAAAAAAATCAATCCCAAATTTACGGCCTAAAATGAAAAGTGCGAGTAGCATGGGACGGAGGGAGTACATTTTTCCATTTTAAGAAAGATCTTCACCTCTCCATTAATGGAGAGGTAAAATTTTATAACTACCATATTTATATTCTTTTAATAAAAAATCATTCTCCAAGAGGGAATGTATTTGAGAAGATAGTAATATATATTATGTTTTGTTAGAGTATTTTGAGATGATAAAAACACTCCAACGATTCAACGAGTGATCAACGGAGGCAGTTGGAGGTTTGCAATAGAAAGATCAGTTGCATATCAGTTACAACTAGCAAGAAGCAGTTGCAACGACTGATCTTACTCTTCCTATGAGTACGCTGCAAGCCACAGAGATCATTTGAGAGAGAGCAGCTCCATATCTGGATGAATACACTTGCAATTTGTGCTATGTGCTCTCGAAGCGAGACGACTTTGAGCGAGATTGAGGGAGAGGAATGAGTGTTCATAGTTCCCGTGTGTATTCGATATGAGAGTGTTCTTCTTCATTGTATCCATTGATCATCACTGAATTCTTTCTCATTTTGTCTGTGGACGTAGGCTTATGCCGAACTACGTTATATCCTCGTGTTCTTGAATCGTTTTGATCTTGCTCCGATCTTGATTTCCAACAAATGGTGCCGTCTGTGGGAAAGAAGAGTTTTGAAGGAAAGAAAGGCGCAAGATCATGGCTACAACAAGAAAGGAGATGAAGAAATTCAATTCGGAAGCCATGAAGAGTCTCTGATCTTGAGGAGGCAGAGGAAGCTGTTAGGTGCTTGGTGATCAGAGCAATGCCAGCTACGAGCTGAGGGAGAATACGAAGAAATCTTGGAGGATTTCTTATCCCATCAATGATCGTGAGAAGGTCCAGGGGATTCGGATTCGTGACGTTCAACGAGGTGGTTGTGCGTAAGGTGTTCGATGAAATTCGGGAGAGAAATGTGGTTTCTTGGAACTCCTTGTTGTGGGGATACGTCAAGTGTGGCGATTGGGCCATGGCGCCGAGCGTGTTCGATGAAACGCCTGAGAAAGATGTCGTTTCATTGACTTCAATGGTCTCAGGGTACGCGAGGGGTAAAGATGATGGAGCAGCGGAGAGAATCAAGGCAGCTGCTCTATCAGCTGCGAAGGGGCTGAGTCGTGCCCAGGCGGAGCGGGCTGCCACTGCGGCTGCACGGAACATGAATGCATATGGGCAGAAGGAAGAGGGCCCGAGTAGATGGCAAGAGAGGAAAGACGCCAAGAGGCAAATGTATTTGATGAGTACTGAGAAACAAGGGGAAGATTGACATCAATGAGTTGGGAGCTGGATTACATAAGAGCATCCACTATAACACGCCCGCGGCTATAGCCGCGTTTGGGGCGGAAGCGGGGCGGAAGCGGGGCGCCTTATAGTGGCGGAGTTGTCCGCCCCGGAGGTGGACGCGGCGAGGGGGGAGGGAGGCGGCGGACGCGGGATAGCCGCGTGCGGGGCGAGGACGCGGCGATGGAGCTATAGCCGCGCCTATAGGCGCGGCGCCTATAGTGTAACGAGGAAGAAGCCGCGGCTATTCGGCGCGAATTTTTTATTTTTTTTTTACATTTCAATTCACCTATAAATACACCCCACTCCATTCATTATTTTCACACCATTCAAACACAACATCTATACAAATTTCTCTCACTACAATTTGAGGTCGGAAATGAATAATTTGTGGAGAGACAACTGAAATGCTCTGATTCAACAGGTGCAACAGGATGTAGCGGCCCGTTTGGCGGAGGAGGCGGAGGATGCGGAGGATAGTGGCGTTGTGTAAACTTGGTAGTGATTTGTACTAGATTCAATGTAGTGTGTGATTTTAATTTTAATTTAGTGTGTAATTCTAATTTTAATTTGTATTGTATTTGTATTTTTATTTTTATTTTTATTTTTATTTTTATTTTGAATTCGTATAGTCGGCCTTTCTTAATCCACTAATTAGAGCCCGATAAATTTGTTAATAATTACTTGATATATTATAAAATGAAAGTTGATTATAAAATTTTGGGGCTATTGGAGTTGTCCACTATAGTGGCGGAAATAGAATTTTAGGGCTATGGACAAAAAATTGGGGCTATGGACAAAAAACTGGGGCGGGGCTATTGGGCGTGTCCACCTTATAGTGGACACCCTAAGCTTGGTCATCAAATCCCAGAATCTGATCTCGTAGCTCTCATGGTGGCGGGAATAAAGAAGGGGTTCAAATTGATGGATACAAACAACAATAGGATTGAAACTTGATCAAGGGATTGAAACTTGATCAAGGGAATTCTGAGCAACCACGTGAATCAGAGAAGTCTACTTCAGAATGATCTGCTGCATGATGCAAAGTCTGAAATCGACGTACTCAAGGAGCAGCTCGGTCTGTTGGAGATCTCGAATGAGAGATGCGAAGATGAATAAGAACAACGTCGACGACGTCGTGCTCGTTAGCGGTCTAGGCAGCGATCCTAAGCAATGAAGGTGGCATAAATCTTGACAGAAATTCAGATATCACTCAGTGAGAGATGTGTTATATCTCTAGGGATCAGCAACTCCAATTCTGAACGGGGAAGATTCAGATTAGGTGGAGGTTTTATCGTCCGGTGGAGGCGTTGTAGCTGATCAAGGAAGTGATAAAGGAGAATCTGGGGATGATTCTCGGAGTCAGATTAATTGACAAGAATAGTCAAGATTGGCGCTGAGCAATGATGTCGCAGACATGGGATCGACAAGTTCAAATGACGTATGAACTTGGTAAACTTGATCGAAGAATGATCAACGAAAAAGTGGCCAGACAAAGGTCATAGAAGAGAGAAGTGAGGTGTTTTGAGTCATCTCAAAAGGTGGAGGATTGTTAGAGTATTTTGGGCTGATAAAAACACTCCAACGATTCAACGAGTGATCAACGGAGGCAGTTGGAGGTTTGCAATAGAAAGATCAGTTGCATATCAGTTACAACTAGCAAGAAGCAGTTGCAACGACTGATCTTACTCTTCCTATAAGTATGCTGCAAGCCACAGAGATCATTTGAGAGAGAAGCTCCATATCTGGATGAATACACTTGCAATTTGTGCTATGTGCTCTCGAAGCGAGACGACTTCGAGCGAGATTGAGGGAGAGGAATGAGTGTTCATAGTTCCCGTGTGTATTCGATATGAGAGTGTTCTTCTTCATTGTATCCATTGATCATCAATGAATTCTTTCTCATTTTGTCCGTGGACGTAGGCTTATGCCGAACCACGTTATATCCTCGTGTTCTTGAATCGTTTTGATCTTGCTCCGATCTTGATTTCCAAAATGCATCTTGTTCTATTTTTTATTATAGAAAATAATTTATCTTTCTATATGCTTTTTTTCCTTTTGAATTTGTTATTTTTGAAAAGGTATATTTTAAAAAAAAAAGATAAATAGATGACTACTTTATCCCCTGGAGATGGAGATGCTTTTAGAAATAGAAACCGCAAGATGAAGTTTCCCACTCATCCAAGGTTGAAAAAACACTTGTGAGCAAAAGATTTTGTCATTTTCTGGGTATATCAAGTCTATTAAATGTTGTTAGAGTTTTGCAGTGAGAGATTGCAAATTAAATAAATTCCCAAAATTGAATCTATTTAGTAATTGTACGATTAAACTAATTCATGTATAATGCAAGTTGTTTGCTAGAAATGCTTTTAAATTACAAAATAGAATAAATGCTAAAATGTGAATTCTACGAACTAGAGTCATCTTGATTGATTTTCTAAAGAATCTTCGGTTGCTTTCTATCCAACATGAATCATTGTATTCATAAAAAAAAATCGATTTGTTTTCCGAACTCCTTATTCAATTTTTTTGTGGGCAAAACTTATCAAAATATTCACTGGCTAGAATAAAAGAGAGACATTATTTTAAGCTACACGGAGAAGGAGATGAATAATTTTATTTTATGAAATTAACTTGAAATTTTTGAATTTCTCTTGTAGAAATTTTCAAAATTTCAAGTAGTGAATTAGGGTTTCTGTCTTATGTAGTCCCATTTTTATAAAGTTATGTTGTTTTGTTTAGAGTCTTAAATGATTGAAGATTTTAGTTTATTTCGATGAGATTGATGAATTAATAATTTGTACTAATATTTATGCGAAATTTTATTTACATATTTTTTATGGTGGTAATGTTGTTTAACTATTAAACCATTTATGTTTTTAGTAATAGTATGTTATTGATGCGTGTTTGCAGAATTTTTGTATTGGATATTTAAAATATTTTGATTTATACATTAATAAATATTCGATTCAATCGATCAATATTTAATTAATAAAATTTAATACAAATATGATTCGCACTTCATTAATTAAATAAGCTTTTATTGTTTTTTTAATGTATATAATGTAGTGCATGGAAAATTTAACTAATTTTTATGTTTGATACGAACTAATTTAATCTAAAATTTTATCCAAAATGATCAGCAGCCATGTGTATGATTTATGAACTAGAAGGGCTGCACACAATTCATGATGGTAATTGAAACCTCTCATTTTGACTTTACCAAGAAAATTAAGATTATGGCAATTGACACGCTTCACCGTCTTAACCCATCACACCTCCGATTCTCTTCCATTACACATACAAATTTTTCTCATTTTCCTTTCCCTACATTTTCTGACCATATCAAACAAAATCCTCGCCGCATCCGTTCTTTAATTCTTCTTCCACCAAATTCTAATCTTTTTCGTTTCCGCTTTAACAAATTTTCAAGGAACGGAGGGGCTGCTTATAATTCATAATGGTTCAGATTAAAGAGTTGTATCCTTTCTTTCCCTTTGTTTCCTATCTCTGCCTATGATCATTGCGTTTTTTTTGTGCATATTGTTGTGAATCCTGATGCAATTGCTTGATTTCCATGCTGTTAAAAAACAAGTTTTTTTCTAGGAAATTTCCGAAAGTTTTTATGTTTATTCGAATTTTCCAATGCATATTGTACTCTGTTTTTTCCTTGACCAACCCGCTTTTTCCTTACTGGGCTTGTGTTGCAGTCGGATTGTTATGCCGTTATCATTGGAAGAGGTAATTGCTACAAATATTTCAAGGAATTACAGCATTGGTATATATTTCTGATGTAATGCTCATTTGCAGCCTGTCTGATTATTTTGGTTTTTGGCAGTTTCAAGTAGCTCAGATGTACATGGTTATGAAAATGCAGCAACAGAACACCAATTCGACGGAAGGGGTGGAGGTGCTGGAGAACAAGCCTTTCGAAGACGACGAAATTGGAAAAGGCCAATACACTTTGAAAATTTATAGGCTGCAAAGGTAGTTTTTGTTGCTATTTGCATACTTTAAATTCCTTCAACTGCTTTGTTAGGATTGTGTTTCTATCTAAATGCTGTTTATCATCTTCCTCTGTATTTAATGTTATTGTTTATTTTGGCAGTGGATTATGGGTTTATTTACTTTAATCTGTTATTTTCAGCAAAGCTCCTACTTGGCTCTCTAAATTTGCCCCGGCCGATGCTCTTGTGATGCAAGAGGAAGCTTGGAATGCATATCCAAGGTGTAAATCAGGTTTGTTCTCTCTATCTATCCATGTTATCATCTGAATATTTATTTGAGTTGTCTTTTGTCTTAAAATGTTTTCATCGTTGTTCATTTCATGGTGCGAATCTCAATCCAACTCGAGCAGTCATCAAGGTAAATGAATGATGTATGTTGTTTGATTTTCTATTTACAGGCGATCTTCCTGGATTGTGATAATAGTTTTTTGGGTTTTTGATGTATTTCAGTGCTTGTATTTCACAAGGTTTATTCTTACTATAGAAACCATTCACGCAGCTGACTGCGGTCTATCTGAAAATGTAAGTTATACTCCACTGGATCATGATGTAGGTGTTTCCATGAGCGAAGTTGTAATTCATTTTCCTTTTGGTTAGGTGCATGGCCTCACTAAAGAGCAATTGGCAATTAGGCAGGTGGAGACCCTTGACATAGCTTCAGATTCCAGAGATTATTGGAGCTATATAATTGGGCCTAGCAATTTCGATTTTTCTCAGTTTCAATCAGCTCGAACTGGCCGTGGTCCATTATTAGATGGATGGCAGGTTGGTGTCTCCTCTTCATTTACCTGGAACAAACAAAAGTTGTGGGTGTCCTGTTTTTTCTATCTTCATTTACCTGGAATGAACCAAATATTGCCCATTCTTCTGAAAAATGTCTATGAGTTCCTTTGGTTATCTATGACGCTGAAATTAGTTGGATGGTATTCCTGGATGCTTTCAAAACAAATAATATTATGTTACTTGTAGTTGTCAATTGTCATACAATCCAGAAAATTCAAATTAAATTTAACAGGTCTCTTGTTTCCTAATTGTGAGTGTCAGCATTAGAGCATTAAGTTTAACAGGTTTCTCGATGCCTAGTTCAGATTCAATATAACAGGTTCCATTGACTATTTCTGCAAATGATGTGTGGAAAAAAAAATCTGTAATAAATTCAAATTGATCATCAACTTTTACTGGCTCAAGCATGATAGAGTATTTGAAAATCAGTTAGGAATCGTTATCAAACTTTAGCGACTAAAGAATGAAGTCTATGTCCATGAAATTCCACTCAAAGGTATCTTATTGAAACAAATCATAGATATGGTAATGGTAGTACACATATTGGGCCAGATTTATTTCCTTTCAGGCTCTATATTAGACGAGAACTGCTTGGAGAAGATGCATTGACATGTATATGCTTTTGCTGTCTAATTTGCAATCTGCCCTAAATAAGGTTTTTCTTCAGCTTCATTACTTGATGTTTTCAGGAGCAATGTGATCCAGTTATGACAGCTTACAAGTTGGTTACAATAGATGTCCCGTACTGGGGCTTCGGCAGTAAACTTGAACAAGCTTTGCTTGCGGTATGATTTTTAGTAGGATAATATGTCAATGTTCTAGAGTAGGACAATTTTCACTAATCCTATGTTTCGTCTCACATTTATTTCATGCACATTACCGAAATGAGTATACTGTAAAAAGTAAATACTCATTGAAGTATGTATCATTTTCCCCCAAAGCACATTTTGATGGCATATACCTCGTAGGATAGCCATCCGTTTATACCACCTAGTTTAACTGAATGTTACAGCTATAGCATCAATGAAACTTTATGTATCGTATTTGCATTTGATCTTGTTTTCACATTATGTACTTACGGCCTTTGTCTGCTTAATATTTCAGGGTGAAAAGGCACTCTTTCTTGAAAGTCATAGAAATTGCTTCGGTTGGATTGATGAGTGGTTTGGGCTGAATGTTGATATGATGCGTGAACTCGAGAAACAAAGTGATTCTTCATTGAACGAGGTAAAACATGATTCAAAAATAAAGCATCAATTCTCACTTGAGGAAATGTTGCTGCTATCTACTCGTACATCTCTTCCCCTAGGAATTTAATAGTAGTCTATCCGTAGCTCTTCGTGTTGTCCTGAGTTACTGCTCACCCATATTCTTCCTTTCTATCAAAGTAAAAAAAAAAAAGAGCAACGAAATTTGTTATTTTATCGTCTTTTATTCCGATCCCTGTGCCGTGTTACCAAACGTTTGGTGTCCCTTATACCACTTCAAACGACATGATTGTTTTTATTTGAAGATGAACTTTGTGTAACAACTAATGCCAGATATTTTAAATTCTCGTGCTAATGCAGAAACTAGGTAGGCCTGGTCTAGTTGAAAACGGGGTGGAATCAGATGGTAGACTAGAAGGTGCTGGTGCTAAGGATCTCGTAAGAGTTCCTGAATCCTAGATATCATGCTTCTGATCTTGCTCAGTTACGTTAGTTCTCGTCTCGTGAAGACATCGGGGCATGTTCGACTGTAGAAGACTCTAGGCATAGATCAACACGTGAAAAGGTCAAATTCCTTCTACCTCTTATTTTTGGTTAGAAGCTGGAACACAAATTTTGACATCTGATAACAAAAGCTGCTGCTGCTTTGATGCATTTAGATTATTTGAATCGTATCCTAGTTGTAATTTATTCTTTTGTTCAAATTGTTAATAAGTATAGTAATGTTATCTCGTGTACTTAATTGATTTAGACTATCATATACTGGTTAATCGTTCAATGTTTAGGGGCTGTTTAAGAGAGATAGTTAACAATTTTAGTAAAAAGATAAGTTTAAACAAGAGTTACATATCTTATTCCAATGATCAAATGGTTACTTCAAATCATGATTTCTAAAATGATGCAATCTTCTATTCCACGCAAATTCCCTAATAAGTATCCACAAGTTTATGAAAATGCTTTCTTTCTTAGTCCGGGTCAGAAAAGCCGGCTAGGGCGAGCTTTCTGCATACGGGGTCTCACCATGGGGATCATCGAGCTGTTTGTTGTGTCTGACGCCGGCTAAGGCAACGACATACACTAAAACTAAGATGATGAGGATGATAACGTTGGTGATTGAGACTCTTCTCCAGCTCGTCTTGAGGCTGGCTAATACGCCTGCCTTGCATGAGCCGCAGCTGTAGCATAGCATATGCAGCTCGTTGCTCCACTGTGCACAGTCAGGGTCCGTTCCAGTCAGCCCTCCGCCCGTGATCCAGAATGTCTCGTTCATGTATGTGTACCCACACGACGTTGGTGGCTTGCAGCATCCCGACTACGTACAATTTTCAAAATTCATGTTAATATTAATCATAAAGAAATAAATTATGGATTTTCATTCTCAGAGAGGCCACCAAACGTCAGTATCTGATCAAACATTTATCAGCACATCAAAAACTATAGAGAGCAGTTTGTAAGTTTATTCATGTATTGCTAGTTAAATTCTACTACTAAATCCTAATGCACGACCAAATAACCAATCATACGGAGATTATTTTTATATCGTTTTGGTTCATATGAATACAAATGTCATTTTAAGATCGTTTTAGTTCATACGATCTTATACCTTTCATATAAAATAAAACAATCTAAAAATGACTTCTATCTTAGCAAGAAATGATCTCTGTAGGATTTAATTATGCATATATCATCATGACCATTAGCACTTGTTTTTTTACGCTAAAAAGAAAGAAATTAAAACACCTGCATATTGCAACATAAATAAATCAGAGAGATAGTTAAACTTACCAACTTTTTCGAAACAAATGAATAAAGATTTTTATAGTGGACTGGGAATAAAGCGTGAGAAATAAAAAAGTAAATGAAGAAAAAATGTAAAAAGGTTATTTCACTATGTTGTTTGTCCCTTTTGCCTCATTTGGAAGAACAAGCAATAAAAAAGAGTAAAAGAAACACTACTTTTTTATATTCTGCAGCCACAGAGGTTAAAAGAAAAAGGGTTCATCACCATTCAAGAGAGAGATTTATGCAAAACCCAATAGCTCCTACACGTTTGTGTAACTTGTATTGATGAACTAAGAAATGGTATATATATACTCCATTATTTTCACAAAAATTAGATTACTATTGATAATCAAGACTCTGATGATTAACGATCTTACTATGAGTAATTTTTATTGCCCCAATTTGGTCAAGCATTAATAGATGTAAGCAAATTCAAGTTGGTCTTTTAAAAAAATAAACCTTAATCAACTAGATCTAGGATGTGTGTTATATTTAGATTCTCAATTCACATAAAGCATGATTTGCAATTCGTTCGAATCTGTGTGCTTGACACAAATGAACTGACCAATTGGGAAAGGCACTTTAATTGTTTAGATTCTTAAAAAAATAAAGCATTTCTACTTTCATTGAATCAAATAAAAAAATTAAGTGACACAAAAGTGCAACCACCACAATGACACTCTAAATTTTAAAATAATAATATAATCATCAGATATATAGCTCACCAATTTCCTTATGGAAGTACTCCTCATTTGGTTATGAATTTGATTGTAGGTTATATCCATATTCCCAATTAGGGGTCATTTCTTAATTGGTAAGCTTTCGCATGTTAGACCAACCAAAATGAAATGAAACCGAGGATAAGTTAATTTATCAAATAAAAAGATCGGGGGGGGGGGGGGGGGGGGGGGCACTTAATCAACAATCAAATGCGTATAGCATAATTTTACTTCAGCTTCTCAATTATGGCTTTAGTAGTAACTTACATATAAAATATTTCCTCTAAAATTTCTCTAGATCATTTATATTTCACGTGTCATATACTAATAGTTTATGAATAAAATATTTATATACTTATGAATTACTTACCTCAATGGGGGTGAGTCTCCTGAGGTAGAAGAGCTCGGGCGACTCGGGAAAACCTCCGACGTATCTATGCAGCTTGCGGCAAACGTGCGAGGCCCGAATGCAGTCGCTGATCTTGGCCCAGTAAACGGGAGAGGAAACCCGGTCGGCGAGCCAACCGGAGTAACTTCATGCAATCGGTGCTGCTTGTGCCGCAAGCTGCATAGACACGTGCGAGGCCCGAATGCAGGCGCCCGCGATGCCCGCCAGCGACACCACCATGACGGCGATGCCGATCAGGATTAGCGGCCACTGGAGGAACTTCATGCAGTCGGTGCTGCTTGCGCGGCTGCTCAGCCATACGCCACTGTGATAGACCCTATCAAGATCTATCAATGAAAGCACCAATTGATAGGATGTTGTATCCTATCGATCAGCAATAGAGCACTCGAACGATTACGAAGAAGAAGATAAACCCTAGTTGAAGTGCTAGGGGGCGATTTCCGCCAGAACTGGAATGAGAATAAGTTTATACTTTATTTCTCCATGACTCAAAATACTATGGAATTCTATTATTTATAGAATTCCATGACTAATAGTATCTTGCAACTAAAGCAACATACTTAAATAAAAAGATTGCATAAGATATAGAAAGGATCGTAGGAAGATATGCAAATCATAACTAAATGGAGATGTAGTCTTTGTATCTTGGGAGCTTCGATCCCGTGCATCTCTCGTTCCATGGACTGGTCCGGGTTGCATCGTGCGGACGTTGAGTCCCTATCAACTCCCCCACCGATGAAAATCGCCTTGCCCTCAAGGCGGAGGTTAGGAAAATGCTGCAACAGTGAGTGTTAACCGATACAAGGCGAATTACGGACATGGGGAAGATTACTTCTTTACTGTTGTTTTATTCATTGTACAAGAAACTCCTCTTATAGAGGTTGATACATTGGTATACAAGGAATATTTCTAATTTACGCTAATTATGCTGTCAATATTCTAAATTGATTCCCCAAATTATCTTAATTGATTTGGTGAAATCTTTCCATTCTAACACTCCCCCTCAAGCTTAGTAGTGGGATCACCAATACTTAGCTTGCCCAACGCAAAACTCCGCGTACTGACTGTTTTTGTGAGAATGTCCGCCAACTGATCCTCTGACCTCACAAATGGAAATTCCACGATTCATTTCTCAATTTTCTCCTTGATGAAGTGTTTGTCGACTTCCCGTGTTTGGTTCTGTCATGCTGCACCGGATTTTCAGCGATGCTTATTGCCGCCTTATTGTCGCAATACAGTTGGCTCTTCTGAGGGTGAAAACCAATTTCTGTCATCAACCTTCTTAGCCTAAGTAACTCCGTCAATCCACTCTTGATCCCTCTGAACTCTGCCTCCGCACTAGATAGTGCCACCACCTTCTGTTTCTTAATGCTTCTCCAAGTCACCAAGTTCCCTCCAACGAAGGTGAAGTAGCCGGAGGTGGACCGCCTATCTATTGGGTTATCGGCCCAGTCCGCATCTGTGTATCCACTTATCTCTAGATGTCCTTCCTTCTTGAACAACACTCCATGACCAACGGTTCCTTTCAAGTACTTCACAATTCTCAACGCGACTTCCATATGATCAGTCTGTGGTGAATGCATTAACTGACTCACAACTCCGACTGCGTAGGCGATATCTGGTCTAGTATGGGAAAGATAAATGAGCTTCCCAACTAAACGCTGATACCTATCACGATCTTCCAGCTCAGCACCTTCCACTATCCTCAGCCCATGATTCACCCCAATTGGAGTGTCAGGGGGCTTGCAATCTAACAGCCCAGTTTCAGCAAGGACGTCAAGAATATATTTCTTCTGCCTCAAAAATATTCCTCCTTTGGATCTCAACACTTCGATCCCTAAGAAGTATTTGAGGTCGCCCAGGTCTTTCATCTCGAATCCCTTAAACAAACTATCTCTCAGCTTCTTGATTTCTTCTGCATCATTACCAGTAATAATCATAACATCTACGTAAATGATCAGACAAGTTACCTTCCCTTCTTGCCTTTTGATGAACAATGTATGGTCCGAGTGACTCTGGTGGAATCCATACGAAACCATAGCATCAGTGAACCTCCCGAACCATACTCTCGGTGATTGTTTCAACCCATACAAGGTCTTCTTCAAATGGCCGACTTCTCCCTTTCCGAATCCCTGTGTGAAACCCGGTGGTGCCTCCATATATACCCTCTTCTTCAATTCTCCATGTAGAAAGGCGTTCGTGACGTCGAACTGGTAAAGCGGGCAGTCTTGATTAGCTGCAATCGAAAGAAGAACTCTTATTGTGTTCATCTTTGCGACTGGCGATAAGGTCTCTGCGTAGTCCATCCCATATGTCTGAGTATACCCATTTGCTACCATCCGTGCTTTATACATTTCAATGGATCCGTCTGGTCTCCTTTTAATTGTGAACACCCATCTGCAACCAATTGGCCTCACTTCCTCTGGCAACTTACTCTTATCCCACGTCTAATTTCGAGCTAGGGCATCCATTTCCTTCTGCATGGCTACCCTCCAGTGTTTGTGCCGCATAGCTTCTTCGACTGAATATGGTATCTCTTCCTCCTCACATAGCGCAGCGTCAAATGCTCGTGCCATGTTCGACAAATGACTGGTGGCACTATTTGCTACAGCATAGCGTGTATTCTTCCCAATCTTTTCCGGGGAATACCTTTTTGGTGGAACTCCTCTATTCGCCCGTGGTGGCAATATGTACCGCCCGGTATCTTCATCAACTGTATTCTCCTCTGTTCTGGAGATGTTGTCGGCAACTCCTTGCGACTCATCACCCCCTGCCTCATTACTACCAGATCCATGTGAGTTAGCAGTATCGGAATCGGGGAGAATCTTGACCCGGGGCACTGAGTTGGCTGGGCTGTTCCACTGAGACCTGCTCGGTGGTTCCGACAACCTCCTCGGGTGGGTCCGCAGCGAGGTAGCTTGGTAATGGCAACCAACTTAGTGGGTCACTATTTATGCTCTCCCCCTCTCTCCTATCACTCTCCCCCTGACCACTAAGGTGGTGGAAAAAAATATTCTGATTCCAAGAAATTGCAATTCATCGTGACATGGATTCGTTTGGTTTTGGGGTCATAGCAACGGTACCCCTTTTGACTCACCCCATACCCCACAAAAACACATTTCACAGCACATGGCGAGAGTTTGGTCCGTTCATGTTTTGGAATATGGACAAAAACTGAGCTTCCAAAAATTCTAGGTCGGAAGGTGAAAGGTTGTGGAACTTTAGCTTGTGTCGAGAGGACTTCCAGAGGGGTTTTAAACTTCAATGTTCGGGTAGGCAAACGGTTTACTAGGTAAGCTGCAGTGGCTAAAGCTTCAGGCCAGAAATGTTTTGGTGTTTGGGATTCAAGGAGCATTGCTCTGGTCATTTCAAGGAGGAGACGGTTTTTTCTTTCTGCCACACCGTTCTGTTCCGGTGTGTGAGGACAGGTGGTTTGATGAAACATCCCATTATCCCTACAAAAGGCTTTCATACCCGAGTTGACAAACTCCCCCCCATTGTCAGACCGAAGAGTTTGGATATTTTTTTGGTACTGATTTTGTACAAGTTTACAAAAGTGTATAAATGAGACACAACTTCGGACTTATGCTTCATAAAATAAACTCATACCATACGAGTGCAATCATCCACAAAAAGCAAGAAATATCAAAATCCTTGACCCCCCACCACTGGTGCGGGTCCCCATATATCAGAATGCACCAAAGAAAACAACGCCTCAACCCGTGTATTACTTAACTGGTAAGATTGTCTACGGCTTTTGGCCAAGATACAAGTTTCACAATGCAAATTTTGGGAAAAACTGGGAAACAACAAATGTAAATAACTTGCAGAAGGATGACCTAGGCGACGATGCCACAACCAAGCCTCTCGATTTGCAGACCCGTGAGTCAGCAACGCGGTTCCTTTTTGAGCTATCTCGTCGACGTAGTACAACCCATCCTTCTCAGTGCCACGTCCAATAATCTCCTTCGTCCTGATATCCTTCAGTAGACAAAAATTGGGCTGCATTAGTAAGGAGTAATTAAGTTCTCGGGTGACATGACTAATCGACAATAGCTTATGTGATAGAGACGGGACATAGAGACAGTTTGACAATTTTAATGTCGATGATATATTTACTGTCCCGGCTCCTTCAACATTCGACACTTCTCCACTGGCTGTTTGAACATATGCCTTTCTGGGTTTCATGGGTTCAGTGATGCCGGAGGCATCATAGGTCATTGTATCCGTTGCCCCACAATCAAAGATCCATCTCTCATTTTTTTCCTCACAAGAAGATACTGCACACGCAGTTGACAAATTTCCGAGTATTTCAAAGCGATTCTTACAAGAAATAAGTTCAACACCATCTCCTTTTTGACAAATTGGGGTATTACTTTTATTTTCGAAAGTATTGGGGTCGAATTGGGAGGTTTGCATAGTTGAGGGATCTGGAGGTAAACCATGGGGTGCAATATATGTGGTTTGAAAACTGGAGGGACTTGATTGCAAAAATGCATCAAGCCATAATTTCTTACCTCCCGTCTGCGCCGTTTCCTCATTTGCCCGACTTGCCATATTCGCACTTGCGATTCCTCCTCCATCGGTCGCCGGACGCCACTGTTGCCTCGGGTTGATGCGGCCTCGGTGTTTCCCCCGACGGCGGCGGGCGTTCCGTCTCCAGCCACCGACACGGATACCCAACCGTCGCCTCTGCCTGGTGCCGGTTGTCCTCCTCTGCTTGGGTTCGGGGGCGGTGGCCGGCCGTATTTAGCTTCCCACCACTCCGGGAAACCCACGACTTCGAAGCAGGTCTCCTTGGTGTGTTTCTTCCGGCCACACACCGAACACACCATCTTGGATCTGTCTTCCTCCATCCGTCGATTCCAGCCATTACCGCCGCCTCCACCGCTCCTTTGCGATTGGGGCGGACTACTTCGCACCGCTAGGCCGGCACCTATTCCCGGTAGTGTACTTTTCTCCTCGTTGTAGGCCGGTTGGAGGACGCTCATCCGTGCATCCTCCCTCTTTATCGCAGCGTACGCCTCATCGAGAGAGGGAAACGGTTCCATCTTGAGAATTTCCCTCTTTGTATTTTCATACTTGTCGTCTAGGGCAGTGAGTAATTGATACACTCTATCCTCTTGTGTACGCTTGTCGTAGATCTCGACATCCTCCTGATACTTCATCGGATTTGGTGACTTTTGGTCGATCGCTAGCCATAGTTCCTGTAATTGTGTCCAAATCTCCTCTAATGTTTCTCCTTTCTGTTTCAGAGTAGTTGCTCGGCAGCGGAGGTCGTAGACCTGTATTTTGTCCCTTCCGCTGGAGTACGTCACGGCTAGGCTCTTCCACACTTCCCTGGTTGTTGCGTGTTTGGATATTCGGCTTACGATCTTTGGTTCAATGTTTTGAACCAACCACGTGAAGACACAATGATCCGCCTGTTGCCACCGTGCAAAGGTCGGATCTGTCTTCGGTGGAGGAGAAGGATGCCCGGTGAGGTGGGAGATCATTCCCCTGCCACTGATGGCTCTCTCTATCAATACTAGCCACAGCGAGTAGTTTTCGTTGTTCAGTTTGTAGTCGATGTCCAATGGTTTGGTGTCTACCACGATCTCCTGTGGTGGGTTATGTTGTTGGTTGATTGGATCTGTTGTGTTTGACATGGCAAAACTGTTGCGCATGAAGTTTGCAAACATCGTTGCAAACTCCTCTGTCTCCTTTCTGTCGGTAACGATTTGTCTGGTTTCATCAGATTCTGACATCCTTTTACTGGTTTTTCACAGGTTTTGGTTACAATTGGTTGGGAAAGGTATAGATGATGATGAAATTTCTCTGAGTCACAGGAAGAAATCCCGCTCTGATACCATGTTAACCGATACAAGGAGAATTACGGACATGGGGAAGATTACTTCTTTACTGTTGTTTTATTCATTGTACAAGAAACTCCTCTTATAGAGTTTGATACATTGGTATACAAGGAATATTTCTAATTTACGCTAATTATGCTATCAATATTCTAAATTGATTCCCCAAATTATCTTAATTGATTGGTGAAATCTTTCCATTCTAACAGTGAGTCCGTCGGCTCCAAACATGGATGGGCAGATGAGCTGGACGACCAATAAATATTCCATTGGACGTTAAATCTGTTATCGGAGGGGATACGAAGGCCTCATCTCTTCTCTTCCAATCAGTACTCATTGTCGAAGAATATGGCAGTCTTCTGAAATCAACAAGACCCTCGAACAATGGGATGCAAGCCAACACATCTAGTACACCTTCCAGTGCCTCCATAGACAGCGAAACCGCGATCAACCAAGCACAACCCCGTTAGGCCTACTTCTCTAGCCACCGTTGAAAAATGGGCTCCGAGGTCTAGGGGAATATGATCCACAAACACCCTTGGCTGCAACGTTAACAACTTTGAATGTGGTAGACTATGTTGATCCATGGTGAAGGAAACAACACTTTGGTGTGAGACCAAAGCCATGCTCGTTAGCAAATTCACTCTCAAAATAGGCATCGATGCCCTTCCATAATTGCTATTATTGTACCCCATAAGGACCTCCTTCCAACCGAATTTCTTCACAATTGGTGCATCGACACAGTAACATGGCAATAGGATATTTGAGTCTTGTTTGGGGAATAGCATTGCTCGATCAAATGTGGCATCGATAGTGATCCCTGATATAGATCCAGAGTTCGTTGCAATTCCAACCCTTTCAACCTCCCGTTGCGACACAACTGAAGTAACATTCGATGCCAAGTTGGGATCAAGAACAAGTGCAACATCTTTTCTCTTTGACCCTGTAAGTTCGAAATCAAGTGCCAACTCATCGCCTTCCATAGTAGTTGATTCCTCTGAAACAATAGTAGTAGCTAGTCCATTAGCCACACCTACCTCCAAAGAACTCTCAGGACCCTCTAAGTTCGCAACCGGGGTGACGTAACTAAGAAGCTTATTACACATCGGAAGCACATGTGCGTCAACACAAGAATGACATGTAGCATCCAATATCAGTTCTCCGATGTTAACGGGTTCCATGGTGTTAACATCACCGAAAATTCCTTGAATATGTCGAGCAGCATGCTGCCAATTATCCTCGTCCACGTTCCAACTTGAGATTTGCAACTCATCTTCCACACTCAAACATCCCAATTTAGAGTATGAATTAGAGCAGGCAACATGGTTAACATGATCAAAATCATTTAGTTTATCTATCACCACAGAAACCTCAGGCTGCCCAAATTTATATGCAATATCAGCAGCGATATCCCCATCAACTACACCCTGACTAATTGCTTCCCAATTCTCAGAATATTGTGAAACCTCATCCTTGATTAATTCTGGAGCAAAGTGCTTACGAACTGCAAACAAGAAATCCTCCCATGAGCTATTACCGTTATTTTTCTGATAATAATGAAATAAATTTAACGCCGGTTGTTCAATAATTTTTTCAACCACGGCCAAGCGAACTGATTCTTCAGTTAGAAAACAATTGAAATAGTCTTGAATACCAAAAATCCAACCTAATGGGTCATCTCCGTTGAAGAGAGATGCTTCAATTCGAACATGGGTGGGGACAAATTCTCCAGTGGTGCGTGACGGTGGAGGTCTCCAAGTCCAAGTTGATGAAGCGACCTTTGGCTGCGGCGGTTGGACTACCGAGTTGCTGCTGCCGGAGGGAAGTGCGCGAAGTTGACTGTTCACATCGGGTGGCCGAGTATGCCACGTTGAAAGTTGAGGCGAGCGCGTGTCGAGGCTGATCGACGCTTCCTCGGTCAGCGAGTGCTGCCCAAACTTTGCTAAAAATTTGCCATGAGATTGAGATGCTGCTGTAATTCCACGAGCAAATCCTTGACATCCTGGAGTGCATGTTGTTGTGATTCCTCGAGAAGAGGCATGGTATGTAGAGAAAAATCTGGGTGCAATGAGTTTGTGACAGATTGTAGGATGATTTGTGTGAACTGGCGTGAGGAAGATTGATGGATTTTGAGAGATCAATTTTGATGGAGGAAGAGTAATCAATGAGAACACCAATTGATAGATCCTATCAAGATCTATTAATGAAAGCACCAATTGATAAGATGTTGTATCCTATCGATCAGCAATAAAGCACTCGAACGATTACGAAAAATAAGATAAACCCTAGTTGAAGTGCTAGGGGGCGATTTCTACCAGAACCGGAATGAGAATAAGTTTATACTTTATTTCTCAATGACTCAAAATACTATTATTTATAGAATTCCATGACTAATAGTATCTTGCAACTAAAGCAACACACTTAAATAAAAAGATTGCATAAGATATAGAAATGATCATAGGAAGATATGCAAATCATAACTAAATGGAGATGTAGTCTTTGTATCTTGAGAGCTTCGATCCCGTGCATCTCTCGTTCCATGGACTGGTCCGGGTTGCATCGTGCGGACGTTGAGTCCCTATCACACCGCCTATGATCGGAAGGGAGAGGAGGAAGCTCAGGAAGTTGAGGAATCCGATTAAGTTGTTGCTCTTTGCCATATAGTAGTAGTATCCTTTTTTCTGTTTTTTTTTTTGCAAATGATATATAAAGGAAGGGATATATAGGAATGTGGAAAGACCACTTTTTATGGTTTTCACTTTATGATTTTATTTTATTCATTTATGTTAAATTCTAAAAATTATTTTTTCTTTCCAAATAAAAATATACCACATAAATATATTTCAATATTGTACAAGAACACTGTTCTATGTTTCTATTTTGATAGTCTACTCATGTGTGGAGGTAGGCTTGCACAAGGGTCGGAACCCGCCGGTTCCGGGCCCGAACCGGCGGGTCAAGGGTCGGAAAATCCGCGAACCTGAACCGGCCCGCCTAGCTCCCGGCGGTTCCGGTTCAGGTTCAAAAAACCGGCGGGTTACGCGCCGGTTCAAAACCGCCGGTTTTCGGCTCGAACCGCCGGTTCCGGGCCCGAACCGGCGGGTTGACGAATTTTTTTTTTTTTTTTTGCATTTTTCAACTTTTCAATTTTAATCAAATTACATTACACTTTTCAAGTTTGCTTTTGTATGCAATGTGAGTAAATAAAATTGAAAAAAATACGTCTAAAGTTGCAATTTTATTGAAATTGCATGTTTACAAATTACACGTTACAAGTTACAACAATTACAAATTGAAAACATATGGCGGTCTTGAATTCTTAAACAAAATTTAAATACAAATGAGACTACTAGTGAAGAACTAATTACAAATGACAAGAAACGACGTTGAAGTTCTTAAACGTATAAGTGTATTATATATATACTCTTAACCGGCGAAGAAGATCTTTCTACATAACTAAATTAAGGACACCTTTAGCAATTCAACTTTAAATGTTGAGTTTCGTCTAACAATCAACAATTATAGTAGAATTGTCAAAAGTTTCCCTCATTTAGCCGTATAGAGAAATATACTTCATCGACTAGAGTATATACAAATACAATTATGTAATTGTATTTGCATATTTTTAAAGTAGGAATTAATGGGAAAAAAAAGAAATAAAAGAAAAAGGACTTGAGCTCAACTTAAATTAAAAATTTAAGTTGAGGTGCCTACGTATCCCAATTGCTCATTTGCATTAGGGAATCAAAGTCCACGTAGTTCTCTTACCTTACTTACCTATTTGGTTTGGCCGGCGGCGGTTGACGGTTGGCCTAATCTTCATCCCCGGTGAATTCATCTTGTGATCCCTCTTGACGATCATTCCAATCATTTTCTTGTTCTCGGACGTCAGCTTTGGCCCAATCATCAAGTAACATCACGGCTTCCATATTTTTCGCCGAGAGCTTACTTCTTGATTCATCCAAAACGCGCGAGCCAACACTAAAAGCGGACTCGACGGCGACGGTGGAAGCCGGAACAGAAAAAATCTCCTTGGCCATTGAAGCAAGGATGGGAAAATCTTTCTCGTGGGTTCCCCACCAATCGAGGACGTCGATTTGGGCGGGAGGAGTAGGACCTTCATCACCAAAGGAAAAGAGTGATTCAAAATATAAATCTAATTCACTGACCATACCTGAGGACCTTCCGCCGGTGCTGTAGTTGTATAGGTCGGCTAGTTGGGATTGCGCGTCGGGGTCATCATAATCGGCTTGAAATGCAAAGCCATAGTTATGTTGTGGAGGAGGGGGTCTTCTGACTTGGTGAGTGGTGTTATACTTGGTTTCATATTCGGTGTAGAGAGAGCGCAAGTTATACTCGAGGTTTTGTTGCACAACTGACCGGTCCGGGAGGTTTATTTGAAAGGTTTCTGACAGGTCGACTCCAAATTCGTCACTGGTATCGGATTGGATTGCTTGAAGGGGACCAAGATCAATTGAACTCAAATTGTTATAATAAAAATCTAAAATTCTAGAGGTACCTGCTAATTTCCATTTTGGATCCAATACCTTTGCAATCAAAAACACGTTAGGAATCTCACTGAAATACTTGAGCCATTTTTCAATCATATAATACAAAACGCACATTAACTCGGGAGAAGAGGAAGCATTTTTCATTGAAGTTTTAAAACCAAGGGATATGTACATGCAATGCTCCAAAACACGAACAGCAGTGCAATAATAAACACCCGACAATTCAACAGTAGCATTTTTGAAATATTTGAACAATTTAAATAAAGCCAAACTGTTATCCCAACAACTATGCGAAAGATATAAATCACGGTAGGGGTTAGTTCTATAAAAATCACATAAAGCATCTTTATGTGTCAAGGTAGAATTCAGACAATCATATGTCGAATTCCATCTATGAGACACATCTATAGTAAAATTCGTGTACCTGACATTCTTTTGATGGCAATATTTCTTCCATGCTTTGCCAATAGCTGGCTTTTGATGGATTAATCTAACTGCATTTCTAATAGGAGAGACATGCTTTTGCCATAATTCAAGGGCATCCTGTACACATAAATTTAAAATATGGCAAATGCATCTTTGATGAAAATACTTACCTCCAATTACCGGTGTACAAGCCGCAATCAAATCGGCAATACTTGCGGTGTTGGCAGTTGCATTATCAAAACCAATAGAAAATATCTTGTTGCATAGCTGAAACTCATTCAACACTTGTATAATCAAAGAAGCAATTTCTGGTGCAGTGTGTGGACTTTCAAATTCTCTAAAACCAATTAAACGCTTGTTCAAAGTCCAACTGTTGTCCACAAAGTGAACCGTAATACCCATGTATGAATGACGGTTAAAACAATCCGTCCAAACATCTGAGCAAATGTTCACCCTGTGGCCCATGTTAACTAAATAACGTGATAATTCTACCTTTTTCTCCAAGCACTGCCGAACGGTAGATCGTTGCACGGTCATTCGACCTATTCTTTTGATTGCTACATTCAACCCACTTTGCATAGTAACCTCAAAACTTTTGTCATCAAAAACATTAAAGGGCATATGCTTCATAGCCGCCCATCTAGTCATTGTATCATCAAAATTCTTTTTATCATATTTAAATAGAGGCGCACCTGACGAACCCGAGCCGGCGCCGGCGGGTTGGAAGTTTAGTTGGCTTTGGGTAGAGGCAGTGCCGCATTCTACCGGATGCTTTGCCACTAAATGGCGACGGAGGGTGCCATATCCACCACCGGCGGACCATTTGTACACTTTATCGCAATAGTTGCAATAAACATGAAAGTCCGAAGTCTCTTCTTGAGAGTTCGGATCGTGAGGACTTGGAATCACCACCGCCACCTTCTTGTAGTGTTTGATAAAAATGTCCGATTTCAAAGGTTTTGTCGTGTTAGTGGGTGCAGGGGGAGGCATCTCCTCATTTCCGCCGGTGCTAGAAGGAATACGAGAATGCGATCTATCCTCGTTGTTGTCCGAGTCCGACGATATAGTAACGTCGAACTCCTCATCTCCCCTACCCCCGCCTTGTTGCATTTCAGCAAGTAGCATGGCGGTCCTATGATCTTCTTCCATCTACAAATATTATGTACGTAGAAGTTAAAAGTATGAACGCAAAAAAAAATTAATGAAATTTTGTGCATGTGAATTGGAAAACAAATTTTTCATTACTTACTTGCATGCGTTCGGCTGCCAATCGGGAAACCTCGTCCATAACATCTCGACGACTAGGTCGTCGAGATTTTGAGGGACGCGTAGTGCTTTGATCTTGGGCTATTCCCTTGCCCCGATCACCACGTCCCGATCCACCACGAGAAGAAGACATATTGAATATATTGATAAATGAAAAGTAATATGGACTTGGAATAAAATATGTATGAAGTATAAAAGAAGTGGTAAATTATGAGCACAACAAATATAGTAGTGAGTAGAAAGTGTAGAATTAAACTTGCGCAATTAGAGAGAATGATGAGAGAATAGAGAAATGGAGATTGAGAATGAAATCCTTGTTAACACAAGAATGGGGTAAGGAAATATGAAGGAGAAGTGAGGTATTTATAGGAGTAAAATTGGAAGAAATAAAAAAAAAAAATTCAAATTTCAAACTTTCAAATTTTCGGCCGAACCGCCGGTTTACCGCCTGAACCGGCGGTTCAACCTCAAAACCGGCGGTTTTTCCACGAAACCGGCGGGTTGGTCCACGGTTTTCCGACACAAACCGCCGGTTTCTGACCTCACCTAGCCCCCTACGCCTGAAAAGCTTCCGGAACCGGCGGAAACCGGTCGGAACCGCCGGTTCAAACCGGCGGTTTTCCTCCAAAACCGGCGGTTTTCGCCCAAAAAACCGGCGAACCGCCGGTTCATACCTATCCCTACTTTGAACCCCTACGAACCCCTACGAACCCTAGCCGTTCGACCCTTTGAACCGGCGGTTCGAACCGCCGAACCGCCGGTTTTGAACCGCCGGTTCACGGTTCAAGTTATGCCCGAACCTGAACCGGCCCTTATGACCCTCCGACCCTTCAGCCGGTTCAACCCGCCGGTTCCGGGCCCGGTTCCGGTTCATGAACCGGCGGGCCCGAACCGGCTGTTAACCGGCGGGCCGGGCCGGATTGTGCATGCCTATGTGGAGGTTTGCACCAATCGGTTTCTTTTTTTATATTAAATAATCATATGTATTATTTTTAATTAAATTTAGTGAAATTATGTATTGAATTAATACTAGTAATGTCTAATCATAAATTATTAAATACTACTTATTAAATTGATTGTAAACTCTAATTATGGTTACTACGAATTACAAACCAATAAATAAACAAAAATTCAAGGTAACACCAAAATTTATGTCCTATCTTGATATATAAACAAAGACGTTAACTAGTCTTTACCTAATGACAATACTAATGATAATCAAAGTGTTCTATGGAATATTGCATAGCTCTTGTAACAATAGAATGAAGATATTCGTACTTTGATAGTATAAAAGTTATTTTGATGTAAAATTGAAATTTTATCTCTCTCAATTTCACCATTTCAATTTTATAATCAAAATAAATATTTTTTTTCTTTGCTTTTTCCACTTATTTCTCAAGCCTATTAAACTCGACAAAGTTACACAATTAAGCGAATGCCATTTGTACTGACTGAGATAACTGAACGAGATAATGCTACTACTGTAATAGTAGTATAGAATATTAAATGATTCTTCAAATATATGGAAAATAAGATTCAAGTTTATCAACTTTGGACCACATGAGCTAGAGCCCATTCACCAATAATGGGCTTTTGATTTAGGCAGATCACAATGTTACTATTTTGAAACTTTTGATTGGAAAAACGGAACGATCTATATATATGTAAATAAATATTAATACATCTAAATTTGTAGTGTGAGATTGACTTCACATGTAATACTAATGTTATACTTGCACACTTTTTGCAAGCTTAAATATGCAATTGACCTTCCAATTATGGGTTTATTAGTTGTGATACCATTTTTGCTTAAATATGCATTTGACCTTCCAATTAATTCTTAGTTGTGATTCCATTTTTTTTTCACTTGGAGCATCTTCAAAGAAAATGGTAAATGAAGAAGTAAAGAGAAATAACTACCATATTTACATCTTCTTCATAAAATTTCATGTTCCAATAAAAAGGGTATTTGATGAGGTATTTTACCTTCTTTTATTTTGAGAATGTATATTTACTTCTTCTTGATAGAAAAAGGTAAAAAAAATTAATTATTTTCTTTTCTTAGGATTCATTACTTTTTAAGAAAGTGTAGTTACATTTTTAAAAAGATAAATGAACAATATATGTTCTCAATTTACCTTTTCTCTTTAAAAATGCTCTAATACAAGTCTAGTTACATTTTAAAAAAGATAAATGAGAAGTCTTCTCAATTTACCTTTTCTCTTAGAAGATGATATGATACAAGTCTAGTTTCTTGGACATAACAACCCTCTATGCAACGAACTTGAGAAGTTAATAAACCATTTGTAACAAACGAAATAGATTTGTATGACTTGGATTTGAAATAGTCTATTTGATGTATTGACACCTAGCACTAACACCATTGTTAGTCCATTTTATTTTGTCATGTGGTAGACTGTAATTTATTTATGTCAGATCCAGGTGCCTATATAAGTTTTGATAATTCAATAGATATAATAATTGGAGTACTTGATCTCTATTAATCTAGATTCGATATAGTTTTAATCTAGTTCTCAAGAAGTCAGTACAATCCTTAATAACAACAATGTTCAACAAATGTACCATACTGTTTTTTTCTTGAGGACATGTTCTGCTTTTTATAAATAATGTTGAAATTGGAGATGTTAAACTAATCATACGCTAATAAAAATTTCCGTAATAACTTTAGAGCATCTGCAACGGTGAGCACAAGCTTTCTGTCCGTCCTTGCCACTGGCAAGGACACGCTTGTCCACCGCTGCGCTCTTGCCGCTGGTACGGACGTGCTCTTAGCTAAGAGAACGTCCGTGCCAGCGAACAAGGCGACGTGACGTGTTTCTATTGGCCGTTGACATTTTCTTTTTTTCTTTTTTTTTTAAAATCGAAAATAATACCAAAAATAAAAAAATATTTTTTGATTCCCAAAAAAATAGCCGTTTTTTTGAAAATTTTTTGAAAATTTTTATAAAAAATTTAATCCTAAAACCATCTATGAATACACACATTCATCATCCATTTGGACGAAATTTGGTCACTTATGAATTTAATTATGTAATTTTTAATTTTTAGGATTTTAATTACGTACTTTTTAAATTTTAGGATTTTAATTATGTAATTTTTATTTTTTAGGATTTTAATTATGTAATTTTTATTTTATTTGTAATTTGTAATATTATTCCGGATATTTTTAATGCATTTTAATTTTATGGAAATGTTTTTATTCAAATTGAATAATAGAATGGTGGGGCCCTTGTGCTCGTCCTTGCGGAAGAGCACGACTGTGGGTGTTGTGCTCTTGCCTAAGAGCAGGTAGAAAAAGTGGCCGGGCCCACAACCGTGCTCGTTGGCAAGAACACGGTTGTGGATGCTCTTAGAACTGATTTCATCAGCGAGTTATTGAAAATTGATACCGATCGAAAATGAAAAACATAATATTATTATTATTATTATTATTATTATTATTATTATTATTACTGAAAAAGAAAAGAATATTTATATGGAGTAGTATAAAACTGAAGTGAGTGGAAAAGCAAAAACAAGGACACTGACCTGAACTTGACGAATTGGGCGTCACAAATCACACCCATGTGCTGAAGTTCAACTAAGACAATCAGTCCAGTCCCACTTTCCATTCATAATCTTCCAAACAAATTTCCTAAATTACAGGTGATGTACAATAAATTGGTTCAGTTTTGCCTGGATGAATCGCATTCATTAATGCAAATATAAAAACCAAAGATCAGAAAAGTTTTGTTATGAGGAAACAATTATCAACGAATCCTGGAAATATTTCACTTATTTAGTTTCTTAAATCATTCATTCACTATACATTATTCGTAGTTTGTAAACACTTTTTACCTCATTTTGTACTTAAGGTAACAACTCACCATTTCTTCATTTAACAATTTAGACGAAAATAGAAAGTGCAAATATTTTAATGGTACGGAGGGAGTACCAATTTAAAGAAATGTTCATTCAAAACCATGTAAATCAAAATTATATCCCTATGTACATTGTTCTCTTTTTCTTTCTCGTCATTCATAAATTTTTTTATAAACTCTAATTCCTCTGCTTTATAACATACAAAACCACTAATTTATATACTCCCCTTAATAGTAATTTTTTCTTTTCTATTTTATTTTCTTGAATAAAACTTCATTTTCTTTAATTTTGTAAAAAAACAAAACCTTATTTAGCAATGGACGGAGGAAGTATAATAAAAGAAAAAACAAAATCACGAGAAGGCAAAAGGAACAATTGCAAATTACGTAATAGTTGTAGGAAAAAAGAAATGGCCAAATATAATCAAATTTCATAAGCTAAACGACAACTATTGATGTCGTCTTATATCCTAAAAATTTTGTGTTAAACTTTATCTATAGTGAACTACACAAAATGGTACCTGATCTTTCACTTTCGCACGAAAATGGTATCTGATCTTTATTTTATATCGTTTTTGGTACCTATAAATCACATTTTTGGTACTTGGTGTGATTTTCATCCCAAAATTCACTCTAAACAAATACATTTTCCCATTTGTGTTATAGAAGATAATTTTGGCATACACAAAACTAGTACCAAAAGTGATATCATAATATCTTCTCTCATTCTCCTCACTTTTTATACTATTATTATTAATTAATATTAATATTATTATTTTCATGTTATATATTAATAATTAATTTATTTTTTAATATTCTTTGAATATACTTAATTATCATTATAATTATATTTAATTATTATAATAATATTATTGTTATAATATAAAAACTAATAGTAATTAATAAATAATTATAATATAATTATTTAAATTATGAATCATATAATATTATATAATAATAATAATTATTATTATTTTATATTAAATTAATAACTAATCAATATAGTCTTAATAAAAATTTAAAATTGTGAATTGTATTCATAATGATATAAAGAGTTGAATATTTTTAGTTAAGTGTTTCAATCCTAAAATGAGCATAAAATAATTTAATAAAAAATATTCAATTGATTTAATTACTTTAAATAATTAATTTAATTAGGTGTTTGTTTTTTATTTATATTATGAATGCAATTAAATTAGATGTATGTATAAAGAAAAAAGAAAGAAGAAGAAACTAAAGAAGAAAAAAAGTAATAAGAAAGGAAGAAAAAAATATCTCATGTTTGGTACTCTCTATTTAATTGAAATTTCCAAAAATATCATTCCTAACAAAAAAATTACACTAAGTTATTTTTGTCGCTGAGTACCAAAAATGATAAGGTGAAAGATTTTCAAGAACACTTGTGCCGACTACTTGCTCACATCAAATTACCCTCATTATTCGCCTAGATAACCGAACTCCTTCCCCACTAACAATTAGACATGCCCACCGGTTCCGGTTCCGGCGGTTAACCGCCGAACCGGAACCGGCGGTTCCGGAACCGGAACCGGAACCGGCGCAATATTCCCGAACCGGAACCGGCGCAATTCGGTTCGCGGTCCGGTTCAGGTTCAAGATATTTCGAACCGGAACCGTCACCGAACCGGCGGTTCGGGACGGTTCGGAACCGGCGGTTAACCGTGGAACCGCCGGTTCCGGCGCTTAAATCGAGGCAGGGGGATGAGGGGCCGGTGGTGATCTTCAAAAACGGTCGAAACCGCCGGTTTTTCGGCGGTTAACCGGCGGTTAACCAGAAAAACCGGCGGTTAACCGCCGGTTTAGTGACTTTCGAGGCGGCGCGGAGCACGAGGCGACAATGGAGCAGCTTTTGCAGACGGTTCGTTGACCGAACCGGCGGTTTTATTTCGGAAACCGGCGGTTTTGGCCCGGAAACCGGCGGTTCCGCCGGTTCCGGCGGTTTTCCGCCAAAACCGCCGGTTTTGTGAAAATTCAATTTTTTTTTTTTTTTTTAAATTTCAAATTCGAATTCTTCCATTTTCCCCCTCATTTTTTTCTATAAATACCCCCCTCTATCCTCATTTACATTCACCCCACTCTTGTGTTAATAAGAGTTTCTCTCTTCAATCTCTCAATTCTCTCTCTTTGTCTCCAATTTCTCATTTGTGCTATTGTGCTTCCATTTAATTACGCAATTGCTACTCTTATTACGCATTGTTATACACTTATACAGTTATACTTGTTCCCGTAGTTCTATAAGTTGTCTTTCTTTCTCAATTACTAAAACAAAAAAAAATATATTATTCCATATTTCTACATTTCTACATACCATTCCAATATGTCTTCATCCCGAGAAGGTCGTGTTGATAAGGGAAAGGGAAAGGCCAAGAGGCCATCTCGGAGATCCGTTATTGATGAAATTTCTCAAATGAACATGGATGAGTGGCAGGTTAATATTTATTATCTACTAATTTCATTAATTTTGAATTACATTTCATTATTGTTCATAATTTTATTTTGTATTTACAATACAAATATTATTTTGTAGGCTCGAGAAGAGCAAGATGTGGCACATGCTATTGCTCTCTCTCGCTCTCAATACCAAGGCGATGCTTATGTTGGTACCGGTAGTGGTGCTCCCGGTCGCGGTGCCTATTCCCAACAAAGTCCAACCCCCGTGAATGTTGATGAAGACGATGATGATGATGATGATGACGACGAGGAGGAGGGGGAGGAGGTAGAAGAGGTTCAAGAAATGCCACCCCCACCACCACCAAGGAGTCGGCGTGGTCGTGGTGGTCGTGGACGTGGACAACCTCCTCAACCTCCTAGACCAGCTGAAAGGTCTTTAACCTCAAACATCTTCGTGAAACATTTCAAGAGGGTACAAGATAGTAACGATCCAAACACTTATAATGTGTATTGCAACTATTGCGAAAACGTATACACATTCCGAAAGGGTGGAGGGTACGGTACATTTACCCGTCACCTGGAGAAAGCGCATCCGGTCGAGTTTGGTATCGCTCCAACCCAAACTCAACTCAACTTTCAACATGGAGTCGGAAGTGGGACGACGGGTTCATCCCAAACATCAGGTATGTGTAGCAATACTCTTTTGAAATATGATCACAAAAATGCTCTTAATGTGATGTCTAGATTTGCCGTTATGAAACATTTTCCATTCAATGCTTTTGATAACGATGCTTTTGAGTCGAGTATGCGGCAAGTATATAATGCCGCTGCAAGAAAATTGAGTCGAACTTCAATGACGCGAGCCGTTGTTCGACAATGCATGGAAAAGAAGGCGCAATTAGGTACGTTTATTATTAACTTAGGGCATAAAGTTTCTATTTGTTCTGATGTGTGGACTGATTGTTTTTGTAAAAATTCGTATATGGGCATCACGGTGCATTTCGTTGATCACAGTTGGACTTTGAACAAACGTTTGATTGCATTTCGGGAATTTCCCGCACCACACACTGCACAAGCAATTGCTCAATTGATCATTCAAGTTTTGAATGAATTTCAATTGATCAATAAAATTTTTTCTATTGGTTTTGACAATGCTAGCGCTAACACTGCTAGCATAGATGATTTAATCAGTGCATGTTCTCCTGTTATTGATGGTAAATATTTCCATGTGCGATGTATTGCCCATATTTTGAATTTGTGTGTTCAAGATGCCATCGATTTGTGGCAAAAGTATGTTGATCCTATTAGAACTGCTGTGAAGTTGATTCATAACAAAGCTCCTATTGGTAGAGCTTGGAAGAGATATTGTCATGGTAAGCAATGCAGGTACACCAACTTTCGTTTGGATGTTTCAACTCGGTGGAACTCGACATATGATATGTTGGAGTCGACTTTGAACCACATTGAGTATTTATGTGATTTTTTTAGAAGTTGTCCTCATGTTCCTTCTGATTTGATTTTGATACCCGCTTGTTGGGACCACAGCATGGATTTATTTCGATTATTCCGCGCTTTCAAAAATGCCACTGTTGAGTTATCCGGTGTTTATTATCCTACTTCTGTGCGCGTTTTGGAGCATTGCATGTATGTGGCAATTGGTTTTAAAACTTGTGTGAAAAATACTCAATTCGTTGAGTTGAAGGCTATTTTGTTTTACATGGTTGAAAAATGGTTAAAATATTTTTCACGTATTCCAAATGTGTTTTTGATTGCAAAATGCTTGGATCCAAAGTGGAAGTTGCATGGTGTTTATAAAATTTTAGACATGTACTATGGTTGTTTGCACGCTTTGGATTTTTCTCAACTCCGCGAAATGGGCTTGACAAGAGGAGAATGCTTCGAACTAAGTATTCCGGATGTTGATGAAATCAAACATAGGTTAGATAGTGCACTTCGTTCTCTCTACGCGGAATATGAAATGCGGTATAACACCGCTCACCAGGTACGTGCTCCTCCTAGTCCTTCTACATTTGATTTTGGTGGAGGGGATTTTTCCAATGTCATGATCGATCCCGACGTAGTATCACAATTGCAAGATCTATACGGTACTACAACCAATAGGACTAGAGCGACTAGTGAATTAGATATATATTTGGAATCGCGCTCTATTTTTCAAGATGCAGGTCCTCCTACTCAACAAATTGACGTCCTTAATTGGTGGGGAACACATGACAAAGAGTTTCCGATACTCTCCATCATGGCTAAGGAGATATTCGCCGTTCCCGCTTCCACCGTCGCCGTTGAACAAGCTTTTAGTGTCGGCGGTTGTGTCCTAGACGACAAAAGGAGCAATCTCTCCGCCAAGAACATGGAAGCCACTATGTTACTTGACGATTGGGCAAAGGCGGACATGAGAGCACAAGAGCCGGATTTCGACTTCCGTGTAGAGAGTGATGGTGAAGAATTTTCTTCCGATGGCGATGACGAGGTCAGAAGCGATAGCACTCAACATTAGCAATGAGTCGACGGGGGCGGTGAACGGCGAGCACTGCCGACCAAAAAGGTAAGCAAGGTAAGAGAACTACGTGGGCTTTGATTCCTCAATAAAATTGTGGATACGTAGGCACCTCAACTTAAATTTGAAAAGTTTAACTTCGAAAGTTTAAGTTGAGCTCAAGCCCTTTTCAATTTTTTTTTTCCCCCTATTTCATAGATCATTCAGGATGCGGCTATGTTGTACTTGAAGATCATTAAAATATATTCCCCATTTGATAAATATCAAATGCGGAATATATTTTAATGATCTTCAAGTACAACTTAGCCGCATCCTGAATGATCTATGAAATCTTACCTTGGAATCAACCTTTTTTTCTTGCAAAATGTTGCCCATTTTCTAAGCAAACACATATCAGCACGCTATATACACATTGCTGCATTGATTGCTTTGGAAGATCAAATTGCCCCTATTAGAAATGTAGCAATGTGTATATAGCGTGTTGATATGTGTTTGCTTAGAAAATGGGCAACATTTTGCAAGAAAAAAGGGTTGATCCCAAGGTAAGAGAACTACGTGGGCTTTGATTCCTCAATAAAATTGTGGATACGTAGGCAACTCAACTTAAATTTGAAAAGTTTAACTTTGAAAGTTTAAGTTGATCTCAAGCCCTTTTCAATTTTTCCTTTTTCCCCCCCATTTCATTTTTTTTTAAATTTACCTTCCGAGTCCGACGAGGCGACGAGCCGACGCCCGACGACACTTGTAAATTATATTACATTGTTGTATGTTGTTGTATTGTATACTTATGTATTGTAAATTGTAATGTATCGTTGTCCGTTACAACTCAAAATCAATAAAATTTATTTCATTTTCTCCTTATTCGTCTTATTTGTGCTTGAATTATGCATTGTCTTGTTCCGATTTGTTGTATAAAGCCAAATTTCAAATTTAAAAAAAAAAAAAAAAAAAAAAAAAAATTGAACCGGCGAAACCGCCGGTTCAAAAACCGGAACCGCCAAAACCGCCGGAAAACCGGCGGTTCCGAACCGGAACCGGAACCGCCCGGTTTTCGAACCGGAACCGGAACCGTGAAATAGCCTCACGGTCCGGTTCCGGTTCCGCTTCCGCCAAAACCGGAACCGGCGGTTCCGAACCGGAACCGCCGGTTTTCGAACCGTGGGCATCTCTACTAACAATGACTTCTTTTTTCTTCCAAAAATGTCTCTAAATTCTTTTGCTGCAGCACACAGCCTCTCTATTCCACATTTTCTTGGTAAGGAGTAGTTATTTAAACTCGCAGATTATTTAAAACTGAACGTCCTATCCTCATAATCTTTGGTTTTTAGAAATTGGGGTGGGAGAAGAAAATGGTTTCTCCCCCAACTAGAAAACGTAGAACATGGAAAATGCCGTTGCCCGTTGCACTCTTTAAATTTTGTTCGTGTGTTTGCACTTTTGAAGAAAAATAAAGGTCTGGTAAAAAAAATAGAATCTTTTCTCAAACTTATTTGATTTCTGCTTCCAGTTTTGCCTTTTCGTCTTCTTTCCTGCATTTATCTCTAGAAAAAAAAGGAAATAAATAAAGTAAAGAATCCCTCAGCTTGCATAATTATGAGCACAAATAGCCATTAATTTAATTTCCAAATGTAAATACGGCATCTTTGCATTTGACTTAGCAATCTAAAAAATATACTACTACTGTTTAGATAGAGCCGCCCCGCTTTTGACTTGTTTCGTCATCTGCATTATTATAATGGTTTTGGTAACAATAAGATTTAGTTTTTCACCACCAATCTCGGCTGCAATGGAGGATATCTGTAGTCTGTCGAAAATGCCCCTGATGGAAGTGATATTTCCCCGTCGTGTCCCCACTCCAACTTGGGCGTCCCTTTTATAGGTGTGATTGCCTCGTGACTGCATTTATTCTGCACGCCTACTATTCTTGATCATTGAGTTTGAGTTCTTGCACCTTACCATTTATTACACTCCTTTTCATCACAACACCCTTCTTCTGTCCGTATTTTGCGTGAAGACTAGGTATGGATTTTGGACGCCCACTGCATTTATTTTCATTGGATTCTCTTGTTTTTTTTCTCTCTAAAAAACTTCACTGTCCCAAAACTAATTAGCTTGTGAAATTGCTGCGGTGTTGCAGGCTGTGTGGTAGGAAGCATTTAAGGACCTGAATCATTTTTTTCTTTTACTACATTCAATTTACTCTGTCACCACTGGTTAAGAATATGCAGACCCCCAAAGCAAGGTATGCTTCTTCCAAGATTTTATTTAGTTTTACAAATTTCATTTCAATTAGTATGGCTTCAAATTGGTGGAGATGGTTCTTACTAGGAGTACTAAACTAAGACTAGTTTCACCTTGTGAGCACTTGTTTTAGAATTTGGATGGTTCATTAGTTGACTTGCATAGTTGCGCATTCTTGTTTGAACTTATCATCAACACCACCGTTGTAGAGACTTTTGATTTTGTATGATAAGCCATTCTTGAGAAGATTACTATATTCCATGTCGAGCCATTGGTAAATGCTACCAATTTGATGTGAATGTGCAGAAGCAGTCGTTCGGGCGCACCACAGAAGAGTTCTCCTCGATCTATATCCTCGGAGGCATCTCCCAAAAGCTCCTCTCCTCAAACTGTATCATCAGAAGCTCCCCAAAAGGTTTCTCCGAGGGTAGTGCGTCACCTCAAGACAGGGCCGCGTTTCTTAGACCCTACCGCATCTTCATCAAACCAAGCAAACCGAGCACCAAAAGAGAGAAGTCCTAAAATAGCCGATCGCAAATCCCCTAAAAGCCCGCTCTCTGAGGTATAGAAAGCTCATTCTTCTCTATTACTGCAACAAGATTCATCCCTGAATGTTTAGAAGGAACTTTTTATTGATGGTTGCTTGCATTAAGAATTTGTACTAGATTCTGTATTAGGCTAAAGAACATTATCTGTTCGACTTCCAGAAGAAGCGGCCTAGCAAAATACCTGAGCTCGAGAGACAGATTTCTCAGCTTGAACATGATCTGGAAGTTGTCAAGGATCAATTAATCTCTACGGAAGCACAGAAGAAGCAAGCGCAGAAAGATGCCGAGGAGTCTAACCACCAGCTCTCGGCCCTGTCTTTGAAGCTCGAGGAGTTGCAGAAACACCTCTTGGAGCAGCCATCTTCGGAGGAACAAAAGTTGGGCTCACCATCTGAACTTGAGGCTTTCAAGAAGCAGAGCTCTCATGATTCGGCTGCACTAGCATCTGCGTTGGATGAAATCACGCAACTTAAGATTCAGCTTGAGACGGTAGCTGTGTCCGAGGCCCCTCAAGCTAATCACTCGGAATCTGAGCAAAACGACCTCCTTAAATTGAAAGAGAAGTTATCTGATACACTCTTGATCGTGGAAGAAATGAAACAGCAGGTAATGTATAGCAAAGAATCTGAAGCTCAGGCTCAGGCACTCGTTGGAGAGACTCTGGTGCAACTGGAAACGGCCAAGAAGATGGTGGAGACGCTGAGGTCGGATGGACTAAAGGCCACTGAAGCTTATAAAGCCATTGCTTCTGAACTGGAGCAGTCGAGAGCTCGTGTTAATTTCTTGGAAGATCTTGTGAGCAAACTCCAGGCGGACATCAGTAGTGGTGGCTACAAACAGACTCAAGGCAAAGGCGAAGGTGAAATGGAGGTTGGTTCTTTGAAACTCGAAGTTGAGCAGTTGAGATCGGATTTAGAAGCCCATGAGATAAGATACAATGAAGAACGAAGCCGTAGTGTGGAGAAGATACAGGATGCTATGGAAATGGTGGAGAAGTTCAAATCCGCTTCGAGTCAGAGAGTGTCTGAGCTGGAAAAGGAGCTACGGAGATCCAAATATGAGATCGAGGAGCTCAAGGCGAACCTGATGGACAAGGAGACGGAACTGCAAGGTATATGTGAGGAGAACGAGGGCCTCACCATGAAGCTTGAGAGCTCCGTGTCAGGGCAGAGGGAGATTGAGCTGGAGAAGAAGTTCCATGAGTCAAAGACCGAGTTAGATACTCTGAAGGCTAGTTTGGCACAGAAGGAGGTAGAGTGGCAATGCACAATAAAGGAAAACGAAAAACTGAAGGAAATGATGAATGGCAGAAGGAGTGAGGAAGTTGGTGACTTGGAGTCGGATAGGGCTGCAGAGAGTGAGGCGGCCGTGAGGGCGAGCTACATGGTGAAGGAAATAGAGAAGAGTAACAAGAAAGCGGCGAGAGTGGGGGAGCAGCTGGAGGCGGCACAAGCAGCGAATGCAGAGATGGAAGCTGAGCTGAGGAGGGTGAAAGTGCAATCGGATCAATGGAGGAAGGCTGCGGAGGCTGCTGCTGCAATGCTGTCGGCAGGGAACAACGGGCAGATAATGGAGAGAACGGGGTCCATGGACAGTCATTACAGCCCACAGACAGGGAAGATAAGCTCGCCTTATGCCGACGATCTTGATGAGGAGTTGAAGAAGAAAAATGCCAACATGCTGAGGAGGTTTGGGGTGTTGTGGAAGAAGCCACAGAAATAGGAGGGAGCAATGAGCATCATTGATTAATCTTTACGGTGGTTTTCTTTAGGCATCCACATCTTTTGGTATCTTGAACCATATTATTCTGTGTAAGCATATGACAACCATTTATGTTATATATCTTCAGTCAAAAGGAGCTGTAAAATCAATCTGTGTGCGTGTGTGTGTGTTTCTGATAGAGTTTCTCATGAAGATGCATGTAATTTTTTGCTGGCTCTCTCTCTCGCCAGTTTATTTTATATAATTCTGTGATTGGTATTGGCAAACCTTTTCCACAATGTTTAGACAAAATCAATGTGACAATGTCTGAAGTGAAAAACACCTACTGTGTCTATGTTACAGCATTTTATGGTACATTGAATTGGATATGGGTCGGTTTGGTCAAAATCAGAACATTTTTTAGAGAAATTAAAATTCAATACTGATCCATCTAAATTTGAAGTCAACTACTGTGGTTTTACTGAAAACTGGTGCAAATTGAGTATTGCTCCCTCCATATTTAGTGTGTGGAATGTTTGAATGGCTGAGATTATGTGCTGTTTTATAGTAACGAGAATCTTATGATATCATATAGTGTGAGTTTAATGCTTGGAAATATTTTTTTAGACAAAATATATTAGTAGTATGAAAGTTTTCTTAGGGAAATAGTAGTACTACTTAGGGCACCCGCAAAACGTGCCGCCGGCGTTCCGCGTGCCGTTCCGCCGGAACGGTTTCGCCGCCGAACGCGTTGCGGCGCACCGTTCCGCTCCCATTCCGTTCCGCGTGCCGACGGCACGGAACGCGGCACGACTTGTGCCGCCACGCGCTCGGGCGACGTGGCGCTCCCCGCTTCGTGCGTGCTTCCCACTCGCCGGCCCGCGAATGGGACACGTCAGCGATGACGCAATAATTATTTTTTTTTAAAAAAATATATTTTTATAAATTTTTTTTAAACGGTCATATTACCGTTTTTTAACTTTTTTTAATTTTTTTTTATTTTTATTTTTATTTTCTTATTCTATAAATACACCTAATTTATTACATTTCACACACAACTACACATCTACTCTTCCTAAACCAACATCAATTCCTCTCCAATTTTCTATTTCAATCTCCTTCACAAAATGTCCGGCGACGGGAATTACGGCGGTGGCGGCTCCGGTGGGTGGGATCTCAACGCGTTCGGCGATTGGGAGACCATGCACAACACACTAGGTGGTTCCGGGTCGTCGACGCCGGGCACCCAGGGGTCGGCGACGCCGGGTGGGTACCAACCACCCACTTTCGATGTGGATGCCTACGCTCGACCACCCGGCTCGCGGCTTTCTCAGGGTTTTTCCCAGATTCAGGAGGATATTCCCGTAGAACCCACCCAGGGAGGAAGCCGAGGCGGTGGAAGCTCTAGGGCTGCGTCTGAGGCACCCGAGATGGAGGAGGAGGAGAAACTGGAGGATCTGGGCCGGCATCCGTACAACAACGAAGAAACTAAGGCTGTGTACACCGCCTGGCTCACCGTCTCGTACGATCCCATCGTCGGGAACCAACAAGCCGCCAAGTGCTTCTGGGAAAAGGTCCGTGATGTCTACCACCAGACTAAGCCGAAAGGGGCCCGGAAGCGCAAATATACAATGCTCCGTGCTCACTTTGGCCGAGTCGACGCACAGGTCAAAAAATTTTGCGGCATCTACGCGGCCGAAGCGGCGAACTACCAAAGCGGAGCTTCGGGCGCCGACATTCTGAGGGCGGCTTTGCGCGTCTTCTACCAGGACACCGGCCTACAGTTCAAATATGTTGATATTTGGCAGCTCGTCAAGGACGAGGAAAGGTGGGCCGGCGGTGTCCGCTCGAGCTCAGGCTCAACCTCAAAGCGCACGAAGCACACGGCGAGCGGCCGCTACTCGTCTGGTGACACCGGTGAGGCCAGCGAGGGTACACCGCAGGTGTTTGGGGGTACGGGGGATCCAATGCCCGACGAATACGGGGGATCCAGCCGTGGGCGCCGTCGGCCGCAAGGGACGAAGGCGGCGAAGACGGCTAGAGCGAGGAAGGGCCGAGGCGAATCAAGCCAGTCGGCCTCGGGATCGGGCTCGCGGGGAGGCTCGGACACACTTATGGTGGCGTACATGACCGCCACAATGGCGGACACTTCCCGCTTCTCGTACGCCCAATTCACGGCCTGGTGGAACGGAATTGTGTATATGGCATCACAACTTGGCCTTCCGACTCCCCCTCAACCTCGACCGCCTCCGGAGGATGATTCGCCGGCGGAGTAGTTTTTTTATTTTCCCACGTTTAATTGTGTGTTTTTTATGTTTTTAGGATTTTAATTGTGTGCTTTTTTTTATTTTTTTTAAGTTTAAGTTGAATTTTTTTTTAATGTTGTGTGTTTTTTTAATAAAGTGTGTTTGTTTTTTATTAAAGTGTGTTTATTTAAATTGAATTGGGTTGGAAATAAAAAAAAATGAAATTGAATGAATAGTAATTTAAGGAACGGTTAAGGAACGGTTAAGGAACGAAGGGTTGCAGGTTCCGTTCCTTAGTTAAGGAATGGAGTAAAAAAGTACAGTGGGGCCCTCAAATAGTTGTTTAAGGAACGGTATAGGAACAGCGTTGTGGATGACCTTAAGAGCATCCACAACCGTGCTCTTGCCAGCGGCACGGTTGTGGGCCCGGGCGGTACTATTCATGCCTGCTCTCTGGCAAGAGCACAATACCCACAACTGTGCTCTTCCGCAAGGACGAGCACAATTAATATAAAATTCAATTAAACAAAAACATTTCCATAATATTAAAATTCATTTAAAAACCACAATAAATATTACAAATTACAAATAAAATTAAAAATTACATAATTAAAATCCTAAAAATTAAAAATTACATAATTAAAATCCTAAAAATTAAAAATTACATAATTAAACTCCTAAAAATTAAAAATTACATAATTAAACTCATAAAAATTGAGATTTAGAGAGTTGTTTAGTATAGTGTCATTTTTTGTGTTTGAAATGAGAGTATTTATAGATGAAAGTATGAATTTTGGGGTAAAAATAATGAAAAATAAATAAATTAAAAGTGTGGAAAAAATGGATATATATTATAAGGAAGTGAGAAAATATTTTTTTTATTAATTTTGAATTTTTCAGATTTTTTCGATTTTATTAAAAAAAAAAAAATGATAAATCAACGGGCCAATCAGAAGCTGTCACGTCGCCACCTCGTGCTCTTGCCGCTGGCACGGACGTGCTCTTAGCTAAGAGCACCACCCTGCCAGCGGCAGGGCGCATCAACGGACGAGCTCTGTCCTTGCCAGCGGCAAGGACGGCGGTGAGCATGCTGCTCACCGCTGCGGATGGTCTAATAATAATAGAACGAATATTAAAATATCATAAAAGCAGCCGAATAAAGAATATTTCAAAAGTCACCAATTGTTTATAATAGGCCCAGTATTATCAAAGCCCACAACTCAGCCCACAAAACGTCTATAAAACACACAGCATTTCTAGGGTTTAGCCATCAATCCTCATTACTATCTGAATAAGCGGGTGCCGCAATAGCAAAACTATCAAACAAAAATCCAGCTTCGCCAGCTCTATTTCTTAATTTTTTCTTCTTCAAAGAAAGATTTTCTTGTTTGCCTTTCACTTTTCTTAGTTGTTTTTAGAGTAGTGTTTTGATGAATTTATTTTATGAATTTGCAGTCCATTCTTGGCAAGGCTAAGAGCTCTTTGAGCTATGAGCAGCTTTGAATGCTAATGGACTTAAATCAAATGTCGCTCTAAACTGTTCTCGGCTGCTTTATTCATGGAGTTGCAGATCAGTAGAGTTGAAACATTTTTATAATTTTTTCCAAACGTCACTATTTGTTAATCATTCCATTGCTATGTTGTTCAGTTTATACAATTAATTACTTCGGAGTGGTGCATTCAGGAAGAGCTCTTGTTTGTTGTTTTAAACCGTAAATGTGATTTTAATATTCTATTCGTACTAGATTTCTGATTTTTCTTATTGATAGTGTCTACCTCCATTTCACTATTTTATCAATTTCTGTTTAATATAATTCCATTATCATTTGTAGTTTAAATGGGCATTTTCATTTCACTTTTTGTTAAAAACTCCTTTCCGAAAGAGAGTGATAACTTACACATTAAAGAAAAAAATCTATTGTAATGTATACACAGAACTTGATACAGGTCATGGCCAAGCAAATCTCATAAAAAGCTAAACTATCGTGAACTTTTTACATGTGTGTGATACGATGTTGATCGTATCGAGACAAGGATCGACGGCGAGAGAGCTCGGCGATCAAATTCAGGCTGCACGCGGAGGTCTCCTCCGTCGGACAGTTCGTCAGTTTGTTGAGAGAAAAAATAAAGTGAACGCAAATTGGGAAAATTTCTTATCATTCATTCATTTTCTAAAATGTGTTGAAAAGTTTCCTTTTTATATCTAGGACCTAGGAACTAGGGCGGTTCAACCTACCTATCTCTCGGGAAAGAACCACAAAGAAAACCCGAGATAGAGCTTATAAGTATGCTCGACACTTTGTTCATATTACATTATATTTGTACTAAATAACTAAAGAAAACCATAACTAACCATAATCATCTAATGAACAGCAAAGTCGTGAAAATGAGTTGGCGGCCTCCGTGTGCGACGAGCTCTGTTGTGACTATCAATCTGGTCGACGGCTGCATCAAGATGGGTTGCTGCTGTGGAACTCTTATCAACTCCCCCCCGATAGGATCATCCTTGTCCTCAAGGATAAATGGAGGAAAAGTCAGGGAATTGTCTACCGAATCAGACCACTGAAACAGCCCTTGTTCAACCGGCTGTCCGTGTTGCATCACCATGCTACGTTCCTGCAACCTTATTAATTTGACGACAGGTCGCGACATGAAAAACTCTTCAGGAAGTGGTGCCACAGCCTGCGATGCAGAATCTGCCGAGAATTGGGACAAAACGTGAAGGGCAGTAGGAGGCAATTCTTTTGGAAATTCATCCCGGAGGCCAGGCTGGTCTATAGGCTGATCTGCTGGAATTTCAGCAAGCTTTAAAAAATCCAGCTCATCCATATGTGACATCAACATCGTCAAAGCAGTCGACATTCGGTGCGGCAAAGTTGAAAGGCTACGAAGGACGACAAGAGCATCATCACGGAAGAACTCCATAGTCCGGGCCAAATAATCATGTGTGACACATCCCAATGATTCCAACCATTCCATACCCAATATGATATTCGGACCATGAAATGCCAAAATATATAAACCAATGAGAAATACATGGCCTTGTAGATCGACCACCGTCTCCTTGCTGACATGAGAACAAACTAAGGATTCACCATTACCGACATAAACACGAAAAGGTTTAATCTTCGTCAAAGAAAGACTTAGCTTTTCGGCGATGCACGGATGTATAAAATCATGGGAGCTTCCGTTGTCAATTAGATTATTCACAGCAGATTTGTGGATTGTTCCCACAAAATTAAAAGACTTCAGGTGTTGTCGGCCGTCAACGGCATTCAAGTGAGATAGGGCCGTTGTGTTAGCATTATCATCTAGCAAATCACTCTCTAGTGCAACCACATCATCTTCGTCAGCATCGACGCCCATGTAAGCCAAAAAATTATGGTTACACACATGACCTGGGGTCCATTTGTCCTCACAATACCAGCATAATCCCCGGCGAGAGCGATCTGCCTTCTCCGACGCAGAAAGGCGTACAACAGGCAGTTTGCTGAACTCTCGGAATCTGCCACCTGAAGGACGCGGACCTTGGAAAGACGAAGCCACGGTCTGATTAGGCACTGTGGAAGGATTGTGTGTGGCTCTTGATTCTTGTGAGACCCATGGCTGAGGCGAATAAGTTGAGGGAGACAGTTGGTGCTCCGGTCGACATGCCGATAATTCCTTGGCCAAAGCAAAAGCTGCCGCCAAGGTTGTCGGTCGATGTAGCTTGACCTCACGTTGAAGCGGTTGTTTGAGACCGGCAACATATATTGGCAGAAGAATGTAGTCTGGAACACCCGAGAGTTTATTCTGCAAACGCTCAAACTCGAGTTGATATTCCGAGACCGTGCTGGTTTGACACAACTTTGCGATCAAGCCGATGTAGCTTTCATAACAGTCTGGATCGAATCTGTATCGAACCTCGCTCAAAAATTCTTGCCAAGTGACAAAATCATTATTGGAGCAATAGTGTTTAATCCATTCAGACGCCGGCGGGTCAAATAACGGAACAACATAGTGAAGTCGTTTGGCATCGGGCATCATCATGTGATCAAAGTAGTATTGGATTTTGAAAATCCAATTAGCCGCATCTGACCCATCGAAACGAGGTGGATCCAAACGAACACCTCGATGTTGATCATGAGGAGGATGACCGCGAAATTGGCGATCGTTCAATGGGTACCAACAAGATGTCGGTCTAGGACCAGGTAAAGGAGTATAAATCTGACGATCCATGGGCAAGTACATACTGTGTTGCTGAGGTAAACACTGAGATTGCAGAAAATACCCCATGTTAGAACGAGAGGGACCTCCTGGATCAGTTGCAAACCAAGGTGGAATCATGGAAGAAGATGACGGTTGTTGAGGTGTAGGCGGTTGCGGCAGTTGGAAGCCTGAATATGGTGAGAAGTTGCTGCGTTGAGAAGTTATGAACGGTTGATTGGGTATGTGAGTGTCAATAACCGCCGGAGGAAGCGGTTGCTGCATTGAATGAACATCACGAGCAGATGTAATATGCGGACCAGCCGAGGCAGACACCGGCACGGCGAACGGCGGATCAAATTCTGGATGATGTTGCGGAGGTCGGTAATCGATCGAACGTCGCTCAGACGCAGCCAATCTTGACTCCAATCTTACCATGGTGGACAAAATCCAATCTAACTGACCGGTGGGAACAACGCTCGGGGCCGGAACAGCCACCGTTGGAATGCTCTGATCAGGCAGAGTATCACTATGGTGTGGATCGGTAGCCATGAGAACCTCAATGAAAGCGCCAGATGATACGATGTTGATCGTATCGAGACAAGGATCGACGGCGAGAGAGCTCGGCGATCAAATTCAGGCTGCACGCGGAGGTCTCCTCCGTCGGACAGTTCGTCAGTTTGTTGAGAGAAAAAATAAAGCGAACGCAAATTGGGAAAATTTCTTATCATTCATTCATTTTCTAAAATGTGTTGAAAAGTTCCCTTTTTATATCTAGGACCTAGGAACTAGGGCGGTTCAACCTACCTATCTCTCGGGAAAGAACCACAAAGAAAACCCGAGATAGAGCTTATAAGTACGCTCGACACTTTGTTCATATTACATTATATTTGTACTAAATAACTAAAGAAAACCATAACTAACCATAATCATCTAATGAACAGCAAAGTCGTGAAAATGAGTTGGCGGCCTCCGTGTGCGACGAGCTCTGTTGTGACTATCAATCTGGTCGACGGCTGCATCAAGATGGGTTGCTGCTGTGGAACTCTTATCAGTGTGAGACTAATTGTACATCTTACGAGCACTGAAGAATGGAAAATCTGTTTTTAAATTAAATGCTTTGAACGATACGGTATTTGTAAATGGAAATTGCTGTAACTAGTTTATCCAAGCTTTGCGTATTGTGATTGTTTCTCTTGTCATTAATTCGAAAACTAGGCTAAAATTTTACCGTTGTCCGCATAAGCAATGGGAGAAAGAAGGATGAAATGGAAGCCATCAAGCCCATACCGGCCAACCGAAGGCTAACCATCATTAGGGTGTCCACTATAAGGCGGACACGCCCAATAGCTCCGCCCTAGTTTTTGTCCATAGCCTCAATTTTGTTGTGCATAGCTTCAAAATTCTATTTCCGCCACTATGGTGGACAACTCCAATAGCCCCCAAATTTTATAATCAATTTTCATTTTTAAATATTTTTTAGTTTCAATCAAGTGTAATTTAAATAATCGCAGTGTAAATAACTAAAATACGAGGTAATTACGGCTGAATATTTGTTGTATTGTAAATTGGTAAAATTATACAACGAATAATTAAAATAAAATACAACTACAAAACTCCGGCACCGTCTACTCGGTGTCGGAGTCGGCTTTCTCGTCTTCCTCTTCTTCTCCTCCTCCTCTCTCGCTGTTGCCGGTCTCGGTATCCCCAGGCGCATTATCAACCAACCCCAGTCGACTCTCAAGCCGATTGATGAGCCTCTTGTAGACGTTTCTGACGTACGGGTCAGTTTCACCTGCGTATGACCTGCATACGTCTTGCAGTTGTTGCATCAACGTTACGTCTATGCTATTGGCCAATACCTCGTGGGGTTACACCGTGGGCTGTGGGATTGGGGCAGACTGGGGGATGCGCGATCCGGACGCGGCCGCCGTTTGGCTTGAGGCACTTCTACCCCCTCTAGCTTTGCAGATAGCGACCTGTTGTATTCCCGGGCAAGGTTGTGCCTTGTGCGCTTCGAGCCAGGAGCTGTTTCCACCTCGTTCGCCACGATCGACCTGAATTTCGGACAATCCGCGAGGACAAGATACTCCTCTCACAAGGTGAACTTCGGCTGGCCCGTCTTGTGGTATTGGCCCTCCGACAGGGTCTTAACATCTGCTACGCTTCGGCCACTCTCGGCGTGGCGAAGGTTGTTCTCGTATATGGACGCGAACAGCTTGGTAGCCCGCAGTATCCTACCGAACTTTTTTCGGATATGTTCTGGGTCGCGCTTCTCGGCGCCGTCGGGCTTCAATTCATCGTATGCCAACATGACGCGCCTCCAAAAACTCCCCGACTCCTGATCGGTACCCACCACGGGGTCCGAAGTGATAGAATCCCACGCCTTCGCCACGGCAATGCTCTCGTCTTTGCTGTATGGCTTGCCGCGGCTGGACCGCTCGGGCTGATCACCCCTACCGCCGGCGCCACTGCCCTCACTACTCGCAATGCCGGGGCAGCTGCCCGAGTGTCCACCGACGTTGCCGGTGCCACGACTGCCGCCTCCGCCCCTAGGGCCTCTGCCCCTACCGCCACCAGAGCCCCGACTGCCGCTACCTCCTCGGGTTGGAACGGGTGTTTCCACCCGCGCTGCCGGCGTATCTGGGATGCCGGAACTGAGCAGACCAGCATAGTATCAAGTGCGTCTTGATCTGCTTCGGTGATCGGAGATTGGCTGGCTTGGAAAGGGGAACCCGGCCGCGGCAGGTGAAGCGCGTCTAGGTTGGGTCGGTAATCTCCAAAAGCGGAACGACTCAGATTCCGATGTAAAGCGGGCGGCGTTGGTGAGGATCTCCACGACTGAGATGGAGGAAGGGGTGGACTCGATGCCCACGGTGGTGGAGATTGATTCCAACTCCAAGGCTGTGACGGAGCCGCATATCCGCCAAATCCCGACGGCTGAGAAGCATATCCGCCAATACCCGATGGCGGCGAATGATGGGCCGACGGCTGAGATGGATTGCTGTCATATCCCGATTCCTCAGTGTCGGGTGATTCGTCGTCTCCTCGGTGCATTTTGTAGAGAGTGTTTTTGTAGAAAGTGAGTGTATGGATTTTGTGAAAATGGAAGTGGGGGAAGAGGGGGAGTGGTATTTATAGATGAAAAAACGAAAAAAAAAAAAATTCATAAAATGCGGCTATAGCCGCGGCGGATATCCGCCACTATAATAGCCGCGGCTATAGCCGCGCCTATACACCCACCGCCGCGTCCTCGCCCCACTCGCGGCGAAGCCTCGTCCGCCGCCCTCCCCCCACCAGCCGCGTCCACCCTCGCGGCGGACACCCCCTCCACTATAATAGCCGCGCCTACCGCCCCGCTTCTGCCCTGCTCGCGGCTATAGCCGCGTCCACCTTATAGTGGACGCTCTTAAGAAACAATGACTAATGAGGGCATTCAAAACTTTATCTCAAGTAAGAAACATGGTTACTTTTTGTTAAATATAAAAATAATTTATTTAACTTAGAAACTTTCTGAAATAGTAAAATGAATGTTTTAATTTCAGACGAGGAGTATAAAGTTATAGGAGTACTATTTACAACTATAATCTATTTTACTCAAATGAAAACATTGTATAGTTTAATTATGGAAAATTCATTGTTTAGTCGAAAATAAAAAATTACAAACCTAAAACTTTTTTTGAAAAAAAATAGCTAAAACACATCATCAATGTTGGAAAATGTTGATGCGTGTCCAAATTTCTTCAATTATGTTGCTTGGAGTTGAGTGTGTACTTCGTGCTTCTCAGTTGAACTGGCTGTGACATTGCGCGTGGTAAGAGGAACACCCTGCACTAGAGGGTCATTTACAACGAGCTAACTGGCTGTCCTAGAGCTTGCGTCGTCGCTCCATGCCTGGGCTCGAACCCTCTCCAACACTGGGCGGGACCGCAACCAGGCTCAGCCTCAGGCCGCTACTCTGGGAGCCCGGGACCCATCTGCCGTCCGGACTGCCTGCGTTAAGGATGCCTTGATGATAATAATTTTATGGTGTTTTCCATTATGATAGTTTGCTAGAAACTTTATTTGTTGCCTACATATAGACGTTAAATTGGATGAATTGTTTGGAATATAAATATTGATTCTTCGTCATTGTTGTCATATTTATTTTGATTGATTTGAATATCATATAAAGTGCCCGGGATATGTTATATTGCTAATTATTCTTTAAATTGTTGACTATAATTAAATAATATGTCTTAGATCTTCAAATCAAAGGCTAAGATAATTAACAACAAATTAGTTATAAGTAACTTTTGAAAATTATCGCAAACCTTTAAATACATATAACTGTCACAATTTAAATATTTTTTCTCATAACATATATCAAATTAAAGATAATTTTATAAGGATTCTAACGAGATGTCACTTGTGTTTCAATGTCAAATTTTTGAAAAAAAATATTCAATTTTCAGATTTTTATGAAGCATTTTAATGTCAATGTAGTTATCAAAATATGTCATCTAATATGTATAAAATGTCTATTTGAAATTGTATTGAAATATTCAACACATCGTATTAATATGTCTAATACACTATATTTACATTTTGATCAAAAACCCTAATTGTGAGAGTTTTAGTGACTTAATATTAAATATTATGTTTATCTCTACAAATCTACAATAGAAATGACATCTGAACAGGGGCAGCCGGATCCAAGCCCCCGCTGGAGCGGTGGCTTGGCCAACACTGTCTCCGTCCCTGCCCAAGTTGGCGTGGAAGTCGTTCTGAGCTGCCTTTCTTAAACTCTCTCAAGATGAAAATGTCTATTTTGTTTGGCGTGTCACAGATGAATTTAGGAATTATAATAAGTTACTTCAATGCACACTTCTTCAACAACTCAATTGATATTAAGTAGGAGATCTCTCTCTCTCTATATATATATATATCCATCAATCTGTCTGTCTAGATATCCCTGCCCTACATGTTGTGAATCAGTGAATGACCTACTGGATTATAGATGTTATGTTCTGCTTTGGTATCAGGTATGAATGAATATGTGCCGCAGATGATCTTCCTTAACAGCCTTTTTGGATATCTTTCTCTTCTCATTATTATCAAATGGTGCACCGGTTCTCAAGCAGATTTGTATCCTGTGATGATCTATATGTTCTTGAGCCCTTTTGAAGATTTGGGGGAAAATAAGCTGTTCTGGGGTCAGGGCGTACTTCAGGCATGAATAATATTGAATCTTCCTTTGATTTTGCTACTTATGCAAGTACAATAAAACAAGTTTAACTAATGTAGATTACCGATAAAATTTAACAGGTCATATTGTTGCTCGTAGCTGTTATTGCTGTTCCGTGGATGCTATTTCTAAATCCCTTTATTTTAAAGAGACTTCATACTGAGGTATCCCCTCCACTCATTGTTTCTGTTATTTCCCTTCAAATTGCTGTCGTCCTGGTAATGTTTGTAAATTCTTTCTTTTGAAATCTGCATTTTTCTGTTTGTAGTTGCTCTTCATAATTTATTCTTTTGAGTAAAGGCCAAAATTGGTCCTGAACATATAACCATTTTACGATTTTGGTCATAAACATTATCTTTTGGATTTTTTAGTCCTGCACATATGAACATTTGATCATTTTGGTCCTGCACATATGGAAATTTGATCATTTTGGTCCCCCGTCAACATTTTCGTTAAAAACTAACGGTCAACATTATCTTTTGGATTTTTTGGTCCTGCACATATGGATATTTGATCATTTTGGTCCTGCACATATGGAATTTTGATCATTTTGGTCCTCCGTCAACATTTTCGTTAAAAACTAACGGTCAACGGCCGATTTTTGACTAAAACAATGGGTTGGGTTGGGTCGTGTTTGGGTCGGGTTTGGGTTACACGTTAAGAAAAAAAATAATTATTTTTTATTAATTAAAAAATTATAAAACTTTAATTTTTAGTTATTTTTGTTGATTAAAAATATTATAACGACTAAAACATGATGTTATTATACGATTTAAACATGATATTACACAATAAAATAAAAAATTACCAAATTAAAATAATCATTTTTTAATCAAAATAATAAAATTAAAGTATATTAATATTAAATATATATAATAAAATTAAATAATTAAAAAATTATTTTTAATAAAATCTAAGCATGATATTTTCTTCAAATTCATGAAAAATTAATTAAAAAATACTATACTTTAATTTTATTAATTAAAAAATATTAATTATTTTTTTAAGAATATTATGCTTAGATTTTAACGAAAATATTATGCTTAGATTTTAAGAAAATATTATTTTTTCTTAACGTATAACCCAAACCCGACCCAAACACGACCCGACCCAACCCATTGTTTTAGTCAAAAATCGGCCGTTGACCGTTAGTTTTTAACGAAAATGTTGACGGATGACCAAAATGATCAAAATTCCATATGTGCACGACCAAAATGATCAAATGTCCATATGTGCAGGACCAAAAAATCCAAAAGATAATGTTGACCGTTAGTTTTTAACGGAAATATTGACGGAGGACCAAAATGATCAAATGTCCATATGTGCAGGACCAAAAAATCCAAAAGATAATGTTTAGGACCAAAATCGTAAAATGGCTATATGTTCATGACCAATTTTGGCCTTTACTCTATTCTTTTTTATCTTCCCCTTTACACCCCTCCCCCCCTCCCACCACAAAAAAAAGGAAGAAGGAGAGAGACTGTTGGAAAACATGGGCGCTATAAATGGTCTACTTTAACTTCAAACTATTAATTGGGAGTTCTTAGTTAAACTTGTTTCCTCAAAATGGTTTACAGCTGAAGAAAGCGAGTAGTGTAGCTATATACAGGTACTTAAAATTCCATGAAATATGGTGAATTAATATGGCTATTTAGGAACTCTTATATAAATTTGGATGAGACAGTGATATGGAACATCTATTGACCTTTTTTCTCCATGAAATATGAGATTGCACAATGCTTCATATTACAACTTAACATGAAGCAGTAACTTGATTTGTAGTACTAAATCATAGCGCTGAACTTCCTTTGAACGTCTGAACTTAATCTCAGTCAATACTCACCATGTAGGCTTAGACTGCCTTACGTTCAACCACGCCTAGGGTAGTTCCTGAACATCTTGGAACCTTTGATGTTTGACTAACCTTTGATGTTTGACTAACCTTTTCATCTTGGAAATCTTTGGTAATCTTGTATGTTAGGAATGTAAAGTTTGAAGTAATGTGAACAAGATGATTCTTTGAAAATTTCAGGTACAACAATTTGATGATACGTCTAGTGGGGCTGGCAGTTTTTGCTTTCGCAACAGCATTCATATTACTTATGATGGAAACTCTGAGCGCGTTCCTCCACGCCTTGCGTCTACATTGGGTGGAATTTCAAAATAAGTTTTACAGTGGGGATGGATGTAAGTTCAAGCCATTCTCATTTGCCTCACTAACCAATGAAGATGACTAGTTCTTTTTTGAGGTAGCGGGAAGAAGAAATTTTGCAGTCGCAACGGGCGATGATGATATTAGTATGGCACGTGAAGAGTCGTCCACTTGTTTCTTTAACATGATACTAGTTCGTATTAGAGTTCTTATTGTAAGAGCCTTGATTCGAAAATTCTTTAGATGCTAACTCTCTCAGGGGATTAGAGGATTTAGGAGTTCTAAAGATGGACCTTCTATACTAGATTCTCAGCCCTTTTTTTTTTCTTAGCGACACCCACATTTGTACAAGAGCTCTTTCTTCTTTTATGCCAAGAAGTTAATGGAATTCCAAAATAATGAAGGAGAATAGATTCATTCTAATTGAGGGAGTGACGCATAATGTTTGTGCGTCGTTCAATATCGACGCACAATAATTATGCGTCGTTAATTAATGACGCACAAGGATTATGCGTCGTCTAACGACGCATAAGAGTTGTGCGTCATTAATTAACGACGCATAATTATTGTGCGTCGATATTGAACGACGCACAAACATTATGCGTCGTTAAGTCGGTTTTTAACCCCCTCCGGGCAGACGCAGATCACAGAACGAACATTCACACACTTTCATTTCCTCTCTCGGCGATTTCCGGCGTTTTCAGGCGATTTCCGGCGATTTCTCCATAAGATCCGGTAATTTGTTAATCAATTTAGCTATATTCGACATTATTCATATTTATTGTGCTTTCATTTGTTAGTTTGACCCAATTTATACAAATTAGGGCTTGTAGGAAAAATGTCCTTAATTGTCGTTGTTTTAAATGTCTTTGATGCAGAAATCATGCAAGTATTTGTGAGTTTGTATTGGGGTGGTAGAGTAGTTCAACTACCACATATGGGTATTGGTTATGAACCACCTCGTCCGAGGAGCTCCATCATATTAAATTCAGGTGTTTCCTATTCTGAATTGGTAGCAATGATCTGTGATGCGATGGGAATAGATATGAACCAACACACAATTGAATTATTATGGAGACAATGTATAGTCGTTGCTTCCGGTATGAGTTATACATGTTCTCTGATTTGCAATGATGACAGTGTGATGTTTATGTTCAACAATGCTCAAAATTCAAGTGGGTGTATTGAATTATTTGTTGAGTATTCACCGGTGAGGAGTGCAGAAATCCCGCCAGTTGTTGATTATGGTATTGGAGCATCTGCGAGGTTTGAACAAATGAGTTTTGACTGTGGTATTGGTTCATCTACGAGGGTGGACCAAATGAGCTTTGATCGTAGTATGAATGAGCAGCGAGATGTTGTAGATGTTGTAGATGTTGCTGATGTTGGGGTTGGATTGAATGATGAGGTCGATGCTGCAGATGATCTTGCTGAGCCAAGGCCACTATCTGAGACAGAGGCAGACCCCGATCTCAGTGATGGTGATGGTGCTGATGATGTCGGTGCTAGTTCTGATGATGAGATAGTACCATGTAAACCTGTTATGCAAGGTGAACAACCACTTCCGGAATACAATCCTAGTGGGTTTAGATTCTTTCGTGAATTACCAAGTCGTCCTTCTGGAGTATCGGATGATGTGGTTGGTAATGAACACAGCCTTTTGTATTGGAATGAGAATGAGCCGCATCGGATTGTGTTGGGAACAAAATTCGATTCCAAGCTACACGTGAAGACTGCTATTACTATGTGGAGTTTGTGGAATGAAAAACAGTTTAAGGTTGTTGAGAGCAAACTAAGAAGGTGGCATGTTGTATGCAAATTTCCAGCAGGAACGACAGTAACAGGGGCAGGCATCATCAGCACCACCGACGCTGAAAAGGCGAGGGAATGTAAGTGGGAGGTTTCGGTTACACAAAGGTCGCATGACGATATGTGGGAAGTTAGGAAGTGGAAGAATCGACATACTTGTATAGCCAAATGGATGAATAATTACCGAAATATGTTTGGTATTTGGTTGAAATCTGTCGGAAAACGCCTCAAATCGCCGGAAATCGTCGCTGAAATCGCCCCTCCTGCGCTGCTCGCTGCGTCGTCTGTCAATTACGAGCATTCTGCCCTCTTAATCCCGATTTTACGACGCACAAATAATATACGTCTTTAACGAATGACGCATATATGTTATGCGTCATTAAATAACGACGCATAAATTTTATGCGTCGTTTATCGACGCATATTATTTGTGCGTCTTTCAGTAAAGACGCATAACATTTGTGCGTTTCATTAATAACGACGCACAAATGTCATGCGCCACTCACTATGGGGGAATTCATCTATTGCTCTTCATTAAATTGGAAGTAATTTAACATGCCTTCACAAAAGAAGAATTCTTCCATTTGTACAACTCTTTTTATACCTTCATTCCTTGTTAATAAATGTATTTCTTTTCGGTACGAAATTTAATAATAGTATATTAAACAAATGGGGAAAAGGTAAGAGAAGATAAAGTAAGAGAGATGAAGAGAGAATAAAGGAAAATGGTGAATTATTTTTTGCCAAAAATAAAAATGACTCAATTAATTTTGAACTTCTCAAAATAGAAAAATGAAGAGGGGTATTACTCAAATGCTTGTAGGCTATATAACCATGTCATTTTATTTTGTTTTTATTCCTTTTGCTCTTATTAAAGTAAATTATTTATGGTCTTTGACATCTTCAAAGTGATTTTTGTCTGCTTTTTCTTGTTGGTTCTATATAGGGTTAACGAGAAGGAATACTGGAATACTTTACTTTTGAGAATTCTCTTGTTATAGAAGAGAGTCAAGGTTATGGGTGACGAGTATCAGTTTCAATGTTAACGTTCCAGGTAGAGATGTTAATGTAGCCCGTAACCCGTGGCCTGACCCGAATAGCCCGCCAAATTTATTGGGTCATGGCCGAAAATTTCTAGCCCGATAAAATTACAGTACGATTAGCCAGCACCCGATTAACCCGCAACCCGTTAAGGCCAGATCCGAAAACCCGATGGGCTGACTTGAAAACCAATAAAATTTCTAGCGTTCTATTTGTTTGACTCTAATTCGACACTTCATTGGTTATTTATAATATAGGTTACTAAAAAAACAACTTTCAATTTTAAATATATTAAATATATAAATTATATAGTATTAAATTTTTATTAACATAATAATAGATAAATAAATTAGAAACTTCTAATTCACTAAAAACTATATTTAAATTTCTAAAACATGCTTTAAAATTTCTTGATGTTTATATTTTATTTTACATAAATCTCAAACATTAGTATTTGATCCTGTTTATGTTTGAGTTTAAGCATATATCTTAAATTTATCATAATTAAATATTTTACATTTTATAAATATAACTAATTTTCACCATTACTTATTGGATTGATCGCATGTTAATTTTATCGGTAGCAACCCGATTAACCCGTTGGGCTAGTCCGAAACCCGAGCTTTTAGGGTTAGGGTTGAACTTTTATAACCCGAAAAAATAACAATCCGATTAGCCCGCACCCGATTGACCCGTCCCTAGTTCTAGGCTAATGTCTAATACTACGTAATACACTTCATATTATCTAATACATTATAATCTCTTCTCTCTCCCTAGTACAATAAATCAAAACGAGAAACTCCAAATATATTAACGAATTGTGAAACCCAGTGAAAGTTTGAGCTCATCCACCTAAACATACCCCAAAAATGTTTTATGGATCAACATATATGATGGATTTTTGTTCACCTCATGGCTTTAATCAGCATACGAAAAAAAGGAAATTTTGGGTCAAATCCTCTTCACTAAAAATTAGTTAAATGTAATAGGTATGGTAAACTTAGATAAATTGTGTGCAAAAATATCAAGTGATCAAATTCCAAAAACGCGCATTTTATATACTTCCCAATCTCTGTCTCATTTTTTTTATCCCTCCGCCAATAAATATCTCATTTCATTTTTACTGTATTTAGTAAATAAACCATACATTCCTCTAACTTATTCACTCATATTTTATTATAAAATCAATATATAAAAGTAAGATTTACATTACCTAACTTTTTCTACCCACTTTACTTTATAAAGTCAAACAATTTTTTAAAATCGGTATATGCATGAGATACTTCCTCCACCCCACAATAAGAGTCACATTTTGTCATTTTAATCCTTTTCACAATAAGAGTCACATTTCACTTTACCATAAATGATAAGTATGTCTCACATTCTACTAACTCATTTTACTCATTTTCTATTATAAAATTAATACTATAAAAAAGTAAACCTTATATTCCACTAACATTATTAACCCACTATTCTTTAACTTTAAATTTTTTAAAATAGTGCATGTAATCAGAGCATCTCTAGTGGTTCTGGACATGCAATAGCCCTCCCATAGCCTTGCCACTGCCACATCATCAGCACTAAAATCCTCTTGCCACATCATCTGGACATGCAACTGGACAAGCAACTGGACATGCAATAGCCCATCCACATCACTCAATTATGAAAAACAAACAATTAACAATCACACAAAATACGGAATTAAATATACGACACATAAACGCTAAAATATACTATTTTCATTTAAATTAAAAAGTACATTTAAAAAAATTACATAATTTTAAATAAAAACTAACGCCTTTCAATCCTCTGCGCCCACAACTCTTCAATTAAATCCTTTTGGAGTCGAATATGAGCATCCGTTTGACGCATGTCGGCATGTGCTTGGAGGAGGGCTTCTTCATCGTGAGGTACCCCACCTCGTACGTTGGCGGCGGCGACGCCGTGGCTTGGACCTGCTTCATTATCGTCGTTGGCCTAATTAGTCAGTTGTACACCTTCATTTTCGACAATCATGTTGTGCATGATAATACAGGCGTACATTATATCAGCAATGCAATCGATATTCCACAAACGCGTTGGGCCCTTAACTGTAGCCCATCGAGCCTGAAGCACACCAAATGCGCGCTCCACGTCCTTTCGCACCGACTCCTGCCGCGTCGCAAAGTAGGCCTTCTTCGCATCTGATGCGCACCGGATCGTCTTCACAAAGACGGGCCACCTAGGGTATATCTCATCCGCTAAGTAGTAGCCCATATCATGCTGGTTGTCGTTGGCGACAAAACTGATGGCCGGACCGACGCCCTGGCACTGCTCGTTGAAAAGGAGCGACGAGTTGAGGACGTTTAGGTTGTTGTTCGAACCGGCTATCCCAAAATACGCATGCCAAATCCACAGCCGGTAATCAGCTACGACCTCGAGGATCATCGTGGGATTCTTTCCCTTGTAGCCGGTCGTGTAGAACCCCTTCCAGGCAGCGGGAAAGTTCTTCCACTCCCAATGCATACAATCTATGCTGCCTAACATTCCCGGGAACCCATGCTGATCCCCGTGCATCCGCAGCAGATCCCGGCAATCTTCGGGGGTAGGCTTTCGGAGATACTGATCACCGAATACTTCAATCACGCCCTGACAGAAATACTTCATACATTCAATGGCAGTCGTCTCACCGATGTGGAGGTATTCGTCCCACATGTCTGCCGAAGTCCCGTAGGCCAACTGCCTGATTGCCGCAATGCACTTTTGAATAGGGGTATGGCCGGGTCTGCCAGCCGCATCGTGCCTGAAGCGGAAATACAAATATCGATGCTCCAAAGCGTTAACAATACGCATAAACAAGTCCCGCCTCATCATAAAATGACGCCTGAAATGGTTGACGTTAAAACGCGGCTCATCTGCGAAGTAATCTGTGAACAGGCGCTGATGTGCAGCTACATGATCACGATCAACCACTTCTCGACGGTGGACAACTGGTCGTGGGCGAGGTACCGCCGGCTGCATATAACTCTACAGCCATCGATCAACCTCACGGCTAGTATAGGTATCTAGCTCTTCGTTCATCATACGCTCGTACTCATCAGCATCCCCACCACGACCACCACCACTGCCACCGATATTACTCATTTCTCGTTGTTGATCTTGTACAGAAATTAATATAGAGAGAGTACTCGTTAAAACAAGTGGTGCGAATGAAAATGACGTCCAAAGCGCGTATGTATAGTGTTTCGAAAAATAAAAAAAAAATAAAAATCTGACGCCGGTATGACACCGATCCGGGGCCTACAATGGCGCCGTGCGGATCGGCGTGAGAATCGGCATCAGCCCAAGAATCGGCGTGGGCACGCCGATTTTGACGCCGATTTTGCCGACGCCGGCGTCTGCGAAAAATCGGCGTGTCGGTGCCAACGCCGCCATTGGAGATGCTCTCAATGTGATTCTTATTGTGGGGAAACCCACTATTCTTTAACTTAAAATTTTTTAAAATAGTGCATATAATCAAGGTGATTCTTATTGTGGGGATGAATGAGATAGTATTTAATTATGGAGAGGGAGTATATAGATTAAGGGATGAAAATGACATGAAATCTAAAAAAAACCTTAATACCACAAAACCCTTGGGATCAATGATGAATCCTCTCATTTCCTGAAACCTCCATAGAAATCCCTCATTATCTTCTCTGTCTAAATTCTCCACGGCGTGTTTGCATATACTATGCGTATGCTGGCATACGCTTCCGTACATGTTTCGGACGCCATGCCCTTTCATCATACACAATCACTTAACTGTTCCTATTCTCTTCTCTTCTTACTTGTGATTTTTCCATTATAAATTTGTTAGGAACTGGTTGTTTGATCTATCCTTTTAACACTCTAGAAGCTGAAATTGAGTTGATGGAGAGACTCTACAGGAATTCCGATAATTGGTTGGACGAACTTCACAAGCGAGAGACGGCTTTATTCCCGCCCAGGATTTGCTCTCGCCGCCTTTCGGCTTCGCAGGTTCGCCCTCGCTCGATTATATCTAAATGTGTGCCTAGATCAGTTCTGTAATCTCCGTGTACATGTTTGTGTTGATGAGTAAAATTGATGGTGGATTGAAAGTAATATTGAGATGAATGAATTATACTAACTTTTTAGTCTTCTGGTGCTTGATCATGTTGTGATGTGTTGATGAGACTGATCCAGAGAATATGCTTGAATGCTTTTGGTGTTGGTTTCGAAGAAGGAAGATTTTGTTATATGACTGTGTCGATGGTAGTTGGCTTGGGTATTCAGAGCTTGATTTGTAACTCTTATCGGTATTGAAGTTCCTTGCCGACTTCTGCAACTCAGAAGCTGCACATTTGTGTTGTAAAGTATTGTTCTCTTCAATTATTGAAAGCTGAGTGAGCTACACCAGGACGGCCTTAGTATTCGCCGTAGGCTTGTTATATCCTACTTAAGTCCCGTATAACTGAAGTATGAGATTTAGTTTGAGTTTATGGCCTCTTGGGCACCCTTTGCGTACAAGCTAGGTTTCGGGATGAGTTCTGCCCAATGGCGGTAGCAAACAATCTTGCATTTAATTTTGTCGATGTCTGGTGGTGTTCTTTCATTTTCATAGTGTAAGACTTTGGTAAACTCAAATCAAAGAGAAGATTGAAAAGGGAAACATATATTCAATTTTTATTTGTGAAAATTAAAAGTGGAAAGTGAAGATAAGATAGATGTAAAGTCCCATTTCTGCTACATCAGACGCCAAATAAAATGAGTGGCCTACTTTCATCCAAGGAGTAGCAGCCAACATATTACCATTTCTCAATTTGCGAACAATACATGTCCGCCATTTTTGCTATTTCCCAAGGGAAACCTTACCCTGAATATAACAGGGGAAGATTCAAAATCTGGTGGGATCTGCCTATCTGATCTTCGTAGCCTTGAACTGGAGACATCCTACAATTAAATAGAGCCTTATTTAGCAAAGAACATTGTGATAATCAAACATCCATAAATTGCCATGATGTGATGAATGGCGATTAGCATGTGGAAATCATCTAACTAATGTATTCAGGGGGTTTAAAATTCTGCTGTTGGAAATGACACTACTTGCTTTTTCTATCATGAAGGATCGCTGCAGGAATTATATATCAGCCCTGATGACCAGATTAGAATGGCACCTTTTGAACATGCTATTCGGTTTGGACCATTTCTTGATTTATGCGTGTCATCCTTGCGCAGGGGTCATTAAATCTTCTCTGTATCGTTCCAAATTTATCTGATGTCCCCAAGGGACATGCTATTGGTTTTTCTTCAGATGATGACCAGATACGCTCAGACAAATTATCTCACCAAAATAAAGCTTTGTTCCAGACCTCAGTTAGTATGGTGTGGAAACAGTTAAGCTACAAGAAATTAAATTTAATCAGATTACGGATCTCCAATTAAGCTACAGTCAGTTTCCTTTTTTCTAAAGGCTACCATTATAGGCTAACTATCAAAACAGAAAGAGCAATCTAAAACAGTTCTTCAGCAATGTATGTTCTATATGTGGCATCTTTATTTGCAAATATATTTGCTCAAAGCCTTTCTGGTTCTTGCGCATTTCCATTCTAATATTGTGGTATTTATAATTTATTGCACAATTTTTGTTGTTGATATTTAATGGTATGACATAAAAGCATATTCTATCAATTTGGGCTCCGTAGTTGAAATTTTCATTTCAATCGTCATCGTTAATTAATGCAACATCGGAAGCTACTGTCTAATCTGTGCTGTCATTCTCAACTTGTTTGGTATAACCAACTGTTAGCTATGTTTACAGTTACTACGAATTTTTTATGCATGAATTTACCTTGTAAATAATTCATACTACCTCTGGCCCTTAAAAATAGAAACTATTTCCATTTGGGGCCGTCCCTTAAAATTAGAAACTGTTGAATCTTTCTATTTTAGGATGTGGACCCCATAATCCACTAACACTACTTCCTCTACTTTTTCTCTTCTTCTCTCTTACTTTACCCATTTTTCTTTTCCTCTCTCTTACTTTACCAATTGTGCATTAAAACTCGTGCCATTTCAAAAGTTATTATTTTTTTAGGACAGAGGTAGTAACAAGGAATGATGATTTGATTTGAATTCGGGCATGAATCTTCATTGAACTCTTACAGTGTAAGCCACCTATGTGTAGGTGTAGGGATAACGAATCTGTAGTCTTTTTTGAGTTTTTGGATAAGACCATTGTTTATAGGTGGACTGATAGAAATACAGAATATGGTAGAGAGAAATGTTATGCAGCAGAGAGAGGGGATGTAGAGAAGAAATAAAAGAGAGGAACTGAGGTGGTTGCTGCTAATAGGAAAATAGGCAAGAGAAGCTCCCAACGCGAATTAGGATTTAGTGCTTTATTACATGGATCTTTATGACTTATTATTGCCTTCCATCTACTAGATAATAATATATTTTGTTTTGTGTTCTGTTTGGATAATGGTTCAATGTATCCAACCAGGTGTAACCACTAAAGGTACATTTTTCAAGTCTGGTTTTGAAAACTCTGTTATTTAGATTGAACCATGTCAGAATCGTCTTTATTGCTTGATGCAGGCTCTGGTTCAGCGTCTTAGTTTGTATGGGAAACTGAATGGCCATCAGGGATGTGTGAATGCAATTTCGTTCAACTCTACCGGCGAGCTGCTTGCATCAGGTTCTGATGACCGGCAAATTATGCTCTGGGATTGGGCAGCACAGAAACTTAAATTGTCATATCAATCCGGACACACGGACAATGTTTTTCAGGCAAAGTTTATGCCGTTTACTGATGATAGCAAAATAATATCATCCTCTGCTGATTGCCAGGTAATTTTACCAAGTGCATTTTAAGATCTTACCACTTTTAATAAGGTCTACGAGCAATACTTCAGAATTGGTACCAAGATTAGAGTATCAACAGTGATAAGCTCACAAAGGCAATAAGACTGGTAACATTAGAAATATATTCGTTGAGAAAATTGTGTCCATTATAATACAAGTCTTCATCGAGTAATAAGATACCCATGTCTCTTACAAGCATAATTTCCTGTTGCAGGTCAGGCTTAGCCTGAGACAGGAAAATGGCTCAGTAGAAACTAAGAGATTGTCTAAGCACCAAGGACGTGTTCACAGCTTGGCTATTGAGCCAGGCAGTCCATACATATTTTATAGCTGTGGGGAGGATGGTTTTATCCAACACGTAGGCTTTCTAAGTGCTGATAGCCATAGAGAATTTCTATTAAATCCTTCATTATGCCAAACTCGTTATTTTTTTTGCAGTATGATCTACGAAGTCACTCCGCTACCAAGCTTTTCTATTGCTCTTCATTCGCAGAAAACAGCCGGTCTTCAAGTGTTGGGCTGAATGTCATGGTTATTGACCCAAGAAATCCTAACTATTTTTCTGTAGGAGGTGGTGATGTTTACGCACGTTTGTATGACATCAGAAAATACCAAGTGAGTGCATCAACTAAAGAAGGAAACCCTGCCAACTATTTCTGCCCTCGTCACCTTATTGGGAAAGACGATGTTCGCATTACAGCATTAGCTTACTCCAACACCAGTGAACTGCTTGTCTCATATAATGATGAGCTCATATATCTGTTTCAAAGGAACATGGGTTTGGGTCCGAAATTCGTACCTCCAACGTCAGAAGACTCACCTAGCTCGCCAGAAGCACAGGTTTATTCGGGGCACAGGAACTTCCGAACAGTCAAGGGAGTCAACTTCTTCGGTTCAAATGATGAATATGTCATAAGTGGGTCTGATTGCGGCCATATATTTATTTGGAAGAAGAAGAGCTGTGAAGTAGTTCATATGATGGTTGGCGACAGGCACGTTGTGAACCAACTGGAATCCCATCCACTGATCCCAATTCTTGCTACCTGTGGTATAGAGAAGAATGTAAAGCTTTGGTCCCCCTCTTCAGATGACATCACCCCTCTGCCTAACAATGTTCAAGAGGTATTACATTTCTCGATTTCTATACTCGAATTTCTGTTTCTCGACTATGAACATCTCTTCCATCTTCGAGCTGCAGATAATGGAAGGTAACAGGCAAGGCCGGGAGGACCATTCCAGGGTGTCCTTCAGCCCTGATGTCATCATGCATGTTCTGCGACTCCACCGGAGGCAAGCACATGTGTATGTCGAGAGAAGATACAATAGAGAAGATTCGGGAAGCGATGGGAATGATGAAGATGATGAGCGGGAGGGCTACCTCTTAGGATTCTCAGACGGTGATCCTGCAGAAGATGGTGAGAACGCCAGAGAATGTAACATTAGCTAGACTTTTCTGCTGCACTCATCATGTTCCTACTTGAAGTTGAAATATGCCCTTGTTATGTTACAAAATAGGAATGCGTGGGTTTTGAATAATTTGAATAGTGGAGTATTATACTACTATATATATAGATGCCTATCAAAGTTATTTACGTATTTTGTGGCAATGACTAGGTTTCAAATCGGAACTACGGACCCACTAACTTTAGGGTATCCACATAGCGGTATGTCGCCGGATGTAACAACGAAGGGACCGTGTTGGAGTAGGGAGGTTTGGTGTGATGGAATGCTGTTGGCTGTCACGACACACACGTGGAGGTCTTTTTTTTTATTTGTTCAAGTATTATATTATTCTCTTTTTATCGTTTTTAAATGGTAAAATTCAACTTTTTGATCAATTAACCGTTATCCCTGACCTCTTCTCAAAACACATTTTTGTTCAAAATCTTTTAATTTCCTCAGGTTTTCCCAAGTTCACAATTCTTTTCGATTTCTTCTCAATTTTTTTTACTAAATTCTCACACTATTCTCAGTAACTTTTACTTTCCCCCCCAAAATTCTAGTGAGGAAATGTCTATTATCGATTTAAACAATTCATTATTCACGGGGTTCACTTTCACGGCTTCAACACATCGGCCCATCAAGTATTGATACTTGATGTGACTTCTTAACTCAACAATGGCAAGCTTCACCTTGTCCTGCTCGGGGTGGTAGTGAAGAAAGAATATTTTCTCCACTTGGGATGTCCATTCCAAGTAGGCGTTAGGATCAAACTTCTTTCCGTAGAACTCGGGCAGGCAATGTGTGTTTGATATTCCTCGTCAGATTATCATAACTCAGCTCATACTTTTCTCCTTCACGCCTCTTCCGATCATATCCTTCATACCTCTCATAGCCCTCGTAGCCATGGTGGCGTCGATGTTGGTACTTCAGCTCTCTTCAACCTTTTCTATGCATGTTACCTTGGTAATTATCTACCTAACTCTAATCATCTTTATCATCATCTCCACTACGTTTCTCTCTTCCTCCATAGCTTCCTACAACTCTATCCCTCGGTCTTCTATGGTTAGTGGGAGGTGTGACGGCTCGGTTTAGTTAGCCTTTATATATGAACTTCAACTTAAGGTAAAAAGTCCAAGTGGAGGCTCAATGAAGAAAATCACTGGACGCGGTTCTTGGATTTGCTAAGACACTTGAGCAGCAATGCAAGGAGTTGGCAGCGAGTAGAGCAAAGACTGCGCCACCCCGTCCACATCTCAACCATAGGCGCCATCCCAAGCACTACCGGGTCCACTGCCTAGTGGACGAAAGGTACGATGATTTAAGTATCAAGGCTATGACCACTATGTGAAGAAGTGCCCTAACCAAAGGGTGATGGTGAATGGCAAGGATGGGGAAATATAGTGAGGCAGAAAAGGAGTGGGGTGAATGTGAAGAAGAGATGTACCCAAATACAAATACTGATTTTTCAAGAGAAGATCAGATGCTTCAAGGGCTCAAGGAATTCGTGCTTCTTAGGACTGTAAGTGTCTCACCGAAGTATAAAGCTCTAGAGCAACATACCAACCCATTTCACATGAAGCTCAAGGTGTGGGCAAAGACGTCCCTACTGATTATTGATTGGGTGAGTTGCACTAATGTGGTGAGTGAGAAAATTGTGGCAAGATTAGGGATGGAAGTCTTCAAGCATCATAGTCTGTACAAGCTACAATGGTTAGGCAAAACTGGAGAGATAAGAATGAAAGCTCAAGTCAAGTTGCCCTTAAAGATTGGTGACATAGAAGAGGGGAGGTTGTGATAGGAAAATTTATTTTGACAAGTTTGATACTCCGTAAGTTTTATTGAAAATGTCTTTTACATACATGATGTTAAGCGTACCTTATATAATGTGTAGTGTGTGTATATTGTGTGCAGTGTGTATTTTGTGTATAATGTGTGTAGTGTATATATTGTGTGCAATGTGTATTTTGTGTATAATGTGTGTAGTGTATATATTGTGTGCAATGTGTATTTTGTGTATAATGTGTGTAGTATGTGGAATGTTTGTATTCTGTGTATAATGTATGTGTATAGTGTGTATGTAATGTGCGTATCGTGAGTAGAGTGTGCAGGGTGTGTATTTTGTGTGTATGTGTGTATAATATGTGTATTTCGGGTAAAGTGAATGTGAGTGTGTATTTTGTGTATAGTGTGTGTATAGTGTGTGTGCATTAATTCTTCAAATTCAATTTCATCATATCAATTACACTTTATTTTATCATACATAGGATTTAGAATTGAATTAGAATTCAATTCCTCCTAATTGAATTCCATACAATTCCAATTCTAATTTCAATTTCGATTGCGTGTACCAAACAGAGCCTTAAGAGTTATGCTTGCTTAGGATTTGATTTTGGAGTTATATTGATTTTGATATTTTGTTAAGTGGGTTCATAGCAAAATCAGATATGGCAGTCACATCGGAGAAGATGAACAATAGGGGAGCGGCAACAACGAATTTGCCGGTAAAGCCACACCTAGGAGAATTATTTTGTTACAATGGTGTATCATTTATTTTGATGCCCAAGGCGGCAATGGATCTCAGAAACGGACATACTAATAGTAGTACTACTAATATTTTATATCGTGTGATATACAAACGACTAAAGTGAATGAACTCGAAACAAATTAAACCAAATAAATAGTAGTTGACAAGTGGAACCTATTTTATGGTTAAAAAAGTTATTTCTAGAAATTATTCCTTAGTTTTGTTATTTCATGCACTTTTACTTATTATATTTTATCAAAGAATCTACGTAAATTGTTAAAAATGTTTAATAAGTCAAATTTTATTTACTTCAAAATATTTATATAAAAAGATTAATTTTTTATGTATTCTATCAAATTTTAAAAAAAATTATTTCTTTTCTAATTTTATTGAGATTATATAATATTTAATATTGTAAAAGATGTCGATCTTATATAAAAATGCAATTAATTTGACCAAATATCATGTTTTATATAGCTATTATCGAAATACAAAATAATATAAAAAATATAGTACTCCATAAAAATAATTGCAAAATTTTAATTAATTAATTTTTTTGATATAATTAGTTGATTCTATTATAATGAAACCGAATTTTTTAAAAAATATAGTCAACTAATTATGTCAACCTTTTTAACTTAATAAAATTTTGCAGTTATTTTTATAGAATATATATGATAAATTTTATATTGAGATAATAGCGATATAAAACATAAAATTTGATCAAGCTTTAGTTTATTCACAATTTTATATAAGAGCGGCATTCTTTTAGTGATATTAAAAGATAAATCATCAAAGTAAAATAAAAAAAGAAATAAAAAGGGAATTTTTTGACATTTTTATATTTTTCAGAATACGTAAAAGTTACATTTTCTCATATAAATCTTTTTAAAAAAGTAAAATTTGACTTATGATATTTGTTTAACAAGAGTTAACAAAATTATTTTGATTAAATATGGTAGTAAGAAAGTGAAGGGAATGATTTCCAGAAATAACTTTTTTAACCATAAAATAGGTTACACTTGTCAACTATTTAATGATGTATTATAAAATGTATTATGCAAAGTATGAGGTGATCCCTTCCGATAAAAATGGCATCTTGAATATATTCTAAATGAGGGAGGTGACCATATTTCATTTATCGATAGAAACAAATACAATGACAAAACCCAATACATCCACTGAAACAAGCACAAAACAGATTCATAAATCCGAGCAAAATAGGAGGTGTCATCACTCCCTCAACTGCAACACCTTCTAGCTTAGGCATCAGCAAATCTGCACCAATCAATAGAAATGTAAATTTCCTTATTCAAAAATTAAAGTCGAGTGTCAGTTACAGATCCAAACCAAGGAAAAAGGTCTCACCCAGCGTAATCCGCAAAGAATGCATCCTCATACTATCACCAAAATAAATGAAATTACAGTCACAGAGCTAATGTATGAATGCGGGAAAGTAAAGATTGGAATTCTACAAACCGCAGCATATTTCTCAACAAATGGGCGGAAGCAAGGGTCAGTAAGAAGAGTCTTTGTCTGTTGGCAACTGTAGAAGACCCGCTTTCTCTCCACTCAGAAGCTCCCTATTACAAATTAGCAAACATATAATGGTAACCATAAACTAGGTCATATTCAAGAATGGTGTTGCCATACGTGAAGTAAGAGTTGTCAAAGATGCTTGTGGCATCTTCCCTGAGAATCAAATAGTAGTAAATAATCAAATACCATTGCTCATCTCATGTTGGGGGAAGTGAAACGAAAAACACAAACCAGAGTGTGGCCACCAGAGAGTGCAACAATATCCTGATCGTTCAGACCCATTTGCTTGGTAAAGACATCCCTCAGGTGGTCAGATCCTGAAACAAAGGGTATGATAAGTTTCACAAGAAATTAACACTGACAAAATTCCAGTTAAAACATGCTCAGCTTACCCTTGGTAGCATCAGCCAAGCGGCCTTCAACAGGTGGTTCAGCCTTATCCTGAGATTTTAAACATCAACCAAACCTAAAAATATATTCAGAAACTGCAGAGTTAGACTAGAGCGTATGCAATTTAAGGATTAAAGATGGTGTTTCCATAACAATTTATGTGTGTCCAAAATTTTAATGTAAGTCAATAATTCCCTCAAAGGAGTTGCTCACTGTACATCAAAATGCAAGCAGTACTGGTACAAAACAGTGTAAAATAAATGCATGAAATGTCTAGCCAGTGAGGGAGATTTCACTAACCGGCCTTCCTGGGTGGAATGGAACATCAGGTCCTCCAGTAACTTCAACAGCCACAACCCCAGCCAACTGGTGCAATAAAACATAATTAGCTTATTCAAAAGATGTAAGCCAAGTGTGCTGAAACTTACATATAGTTAAGAAATAGATACCTGGTAGAAGTCTGCAAAAGAGAGAGTGGGGAACTGCTTCCTGATGGGCTCCAAGAGCCTCAAAGCAATATCAAGACCACTGTTGGCAGCATGTGCAAGCTCAGCCTCGAATCGCATGGTTCCAAAAGGACCTCCACTTTTTGAGCACTGATCAAATGTACCAGCAGAGTGCCATCTAAAACATACAACAACAAGTTTATGACCATAAAAAAAAACTCATTAAAATTAGATAACAAGAGAAATGGATGTGCAAAACCATTGTATGGACACTGGACATGATGCAAATCATTAATAAACTAGATGTAAATACCACAAACTATCACCCCCACCCGACAACACATGACACAAACACTCCATTGTCACAAACAAAGACTCAGAAATACGACAATTAGAATATACTAAAAACTCCATAACATATTGGCATATTCGCATTACAGATACTCGACATTTGTTATCCTTTATTATTTGATAAATATATTCCATCCGTCCGTGAAATGTTGTACAGTTTTACCATTTTGGTTCGTCCGCAAAATGTTGTCTACTTTGTTTTTTGTCCATTTTTGGTAAATGGACCCACTTTACACTAACTCAATATACTCACATTTTATTATAAAACTAATATATAGATGTAAGCCAAGTGTGCTAAAACTCATGCCGAGTCAAACTTGGACAATATTTTGCGGACGGAGGAAGTACTATATATCCATAGTTACCAGAATAATAATAAAATGTAACCGTAGTAAACTAGTGGCCCTACTATATACTACTTCATGATATTTTTATTTGGAGATGATGGAAATTAATTGAAAGGGCAGTGTTTAACAAAACTTGTTGAGGGAAGTATCTAAGGGGGTTGATTCATCAGTCACTTCAGGAAATTCATTGCTAAAGGAGGTATGTAAAAAATTTATAACATTAGTGGACTAAAACCTGAATTATAATTCTCCACAGATCTATTCACTAAACGTAAGGGGAAGGATTTACATCCTAATGCAGACCTAATCAGTACAAAATCGATATAAATCGTAATCCGAACCTACCATACGAAAATAATGTTTCAATCAAATGGCAGCAATATCAAAATATCGTGCTAACTAAAAATATATGAAGCGAAAGGAAGTAAAACTTAGGCTAGACGGAGCATGATAGGAGCGCAGTTCTTCTCAGCGATGAGACCCCTAAGCTTTCTCTTGCATTTGTCCACAGCCTTCAAGTACTCCTCGCTCACAACTGGGTAGTTCTTCACCATTTTCACAGATTCTGCAAATGAGAATCATCTCACATCAGCACAGGCAAAACAACACTAAAAGGAAAACAAACACATAATAATGATCGCTTCCAAATTTGAACACGTGGATGAATGGAGAAATCCCGTTCACAAAATACAGAAAATGACAATAACATTTGCTCAATCAACATCAAAAGAGGAAAAATGAGATGTAGACCGGCAATCTCGGTACCTGAATGGGTTTTTTCTATTTTTGTTCTAAAATAGAACTTAGATTCCTCGTTTGTTCTAGCGTTTTTTTTTGTTCCGGATTTGGGAGAGACGCATGACCCTCATGCGTCTCTTTTTAATGAGACGCATGACGATTATGCGTCTTTTATAGAGACGCATGACCCTCATGCGTCTCTATTTTTTTTTCGTTTTTTTTTAACGACACATGAGGGTCATGCGTCTTAGGTATAGACGCATCTCCCTCATGCGTCTATTGTTTTTTTAAAATATAATAGACGACGCATGAGCGTCATGCGTCTTAAAAAGAGACGCATGAGGCTCATGCGTCTCTATTTCGAATTAAATCAGTTCCGCGAGAGGCAGACAGGCAGAATACACGCGAGAGAGAATTCTGATAGGCGACTTCCGGCGATTCCTTGGCGATTTCTTGGCGAATCCGACGATTTCCTCTCGTTTTCCGGTAAGTTTCATTCAATCCTTCAACATTCCTTCCTTATTTGTTGTTAATTTGCATAGTTTGTTTAGATTTCCCCTAATTTTTGTAAATTAGGGTTTATAACAAATTGCTCAATTTTGACCGATTTTTTGGTGTTTAGTTAATTGTAATGGATTTTAGTGGCTAAATTCATTCTATTGTATAGTTATTCATATATTAGAGATGCTTGGTGTTGTGATTTTGGTTGTTATTGAAGAATAAAGTATAGGTTGAATTGCATATTTTAATTTAACCTTCTAATTTAGTAGCTATATGTAAATTAGGCCTTATAAAGCATGAATGGTGTTGAATTGGAGTGAATCATTTGGTTTATGATGTGTTGTTATTTCGAAGATGAATTTGAATGGATATGTAATTTGTGTTGTAAATGTTAGTTTGTAATTGTTGTTTCGTGAATATGTACTTAGATTAGATGGAGACTTCAAGTTCTAGTGGGCAATTATTATATGGACCCGAAGACCCGTCCTTGCTAAATTTGCAGAAACATCACATTTCACATAAACTCATGAAAGAGGGCACAACCCAAGTATTTAAAGTCCGAAGGACAGAAAGCAAGACTTGGGACGTCGAAATTCACGAAATGTTAGATATTGGCTTGACGTCTTTTGTTTCAAAGGCGTGATCGATTGTGGGAAGCCCATGAAGGTGGACAACGAGCTGATCACGGCGTTGATTGAGCGTTGAGACCGGAGATGCACACTTTCCATCTACCGATCGGTGAGGCGACGATCACCTTGGAAGATGTGCAAGCCATTTGGGGCTTGAGGGCGGATGGTCGCGTTTTCACAGGGCGTGACTATCATGACAACTTTCCAGACTGGACCAGCAAGTACCGCGATCTGTTGGGATGGATACCAGATACTTCCACAGAGACAAAGCAAGGCGGTTTGCTGATGACCGCACTGATCAACCAGACAAGGATGCCTCTGGGTGATGACCTACCTATGTACGTATACATCCAAAGGGCACGTATCCATGCCCTAATTTTATTAGGAGGTCTCATTCTACCGGACACCACGGGGTGTAAGGTGCCATTTATGTGGTTGAATGGGCTTGGGGATCCAGAAGAGGTGAAGAATATTAGTTGGGGAAGTGCGGCATTGGCCTACCTTTATCATTATCTGTGCGAGGCTTCCATGGATAAGAGAAAAGAGTTGGGCGGGCCTATGATGCTTCTGCAGCTATGGGCGTGGGAAAGAATGCCCACATTGAGGCCTGCGTTCATTGGACCAGTTGTGCACGAGCCATATGCACCATGTGGCGCCAGGTATATATCTAAATATTTATTTATTAATTTATATTGGGTTATTTGCTTACATCAATTTTATGTACAGGTGGAAAGGAACAACGCAGATAGAAAATGCTCCTAGACACTCGGTTGAGCATTATCGTGACCAAATATCTCTGATTAGACCTGGCCAGGTGAGTATTATTTCGGTTTAGACTTCATTTAAGAACTTATTACGGAATTATTCAGTGGTATTTGCATTGTTGTTTTGTAGTTTATCTGGACGCCATACGCACATTGCATACTGCCTGACTACTGCAATGATGTGACTGGATGCTCTCTGTGCGAGACCTACTTGGTATGTTGGGCCTATGTCGAGGCCCATGAGCCTGGACGAGTGTGACGACAGTTCAATCGGTATCAGGATATACCGCAGAATGTAGACAGGATGCTAAGGAACGCCGATCATTTAGGCAAAAATGATCGGCGTGGTAAGAAGGAACGCTTGCGCGATTCAGGTTCCGCATCCGCTGATTTAGAACTAGTGGCTTCTTCTTCCACTGGTTTAGAACTAGTGGCTTCTTCAATTCTTGTCTCAGAATTGGTTGAGACTTTTTCCTTGTCTTTGCAAGGAAATGTATTTTCGAGAAATACAACATTCCTCGACTCAATTGTTGTTCCTACTGTGATAGTCGATATTTCAGACTTGTGAACAACAAATCGATATGCACTACTGTTAAGTGCATATCCAATGAAGATGCAATCAACCGTCTTATGTCCGATTGTAACTTCTTTGGGCGGAGGAACCATCACCTTTACCAAACACCCCCACACTTTGAGGTGTAGGATGACTTCCTTCCCTTCCACAACTCATAAGGAGTGACATCTTTTCCTTTGAGAGGGATCTTATTCAAGATATAGTTGGCTGTCAAAACAGCTTCCCCCCACATGTTATGTGGTAATCCTGAAGTTAGAAGCAATGCATTCATCATCTCTTTTAGAGTTCGATTTTTACGTTCTGCAACACCATTAGATTGTGGTGAATATGGTGCAGTCGTTTGATGGATTATACCACTTTCGTTGCATAATTCCTCAAACGGGGCTACATATTCGCCTCCTCTATCGCTTCGAATCGTTTTGATTTTACAACCAAGTTGATTCTCAACTTCGTTCTTATAACTTTTGAACGCTTCTATTGCTTCATCTTTACTTCTTAAAAGATAAATGTAGCAATACCTTGTGCAATCATCTATGAAAGTGATAAAGTACTTTTTACCACCTCTAGTTTGCACCATCTTTAAATCACATACGTCCGTGTGAATTAATTCAAGGGGTTTTGTGCTTCGTTCAACCGAGTAAAACGGCAACTTAGTCATTTTTTGCTTCAAGACAAATTTCACATTTATCTTGGATATCCAATTCATTAGCCTTTAGTAAATCTAAATTTACTAATCTTTTAATGGCTTTTGAATTTACATGTCCCAATCTACAATGCCACAAATTTGAACACTGAGTCAAGTAAGAGGAAGTAGATGCTTTATTTTTATTAGCCAAAGGCATTGCAACACTGCGAGTTGCCACACTAAGCTTGAAAAGCCCATCGGTTACATAACCTTTTCCGAGGGATTTTCCAAACTTATACAAAGTAAACCTATCAGACTCAAATATAAGTTTAAACCCCTTATTTACTAGTATTGATCCTGACACTAGGTTCTTGCGGATGTCCGGGACATGCAGCACATCCTTCAAAGTGATCGTGACGCCAGACGTCATCATGAGAATCACGTTACCAACGCCGAGGACTTCGGACGATGCTTGATTCCCCATGTTGATCTTCCTCCCTTCAGCAGCAGTGTACGAGGCAAACTTGCTCCTATCTGAGCAGACATGAGCAGTAGCGCCGGTGTCGATGTACCAGCCACCCTTGTTATCCACAAGGTTAACCTCTTCGGTGACCACAACAATGAGGTCGTTTTCATCCCAGTCCTTGAACTCCTTCTCAACGACGTGGGCATCCGGCTTCTTCTTCTTGCTGCGGCAGTCTTTAGCAAAGTGGCCTTGTTTGCCACATTTGTAGCAGTCGCCTTCAAACTTCTTTGAAGGCGGCTTTCCCTTCCCTTTGTCGCTTGGACGGTTGGGGCGAGGGCGTTTGTTGGAGGGACCGCCCCGCTCCAACAGATTGGCTTTGGCTTCAAGTGGGGTGAAGCCATTAGCCTTTTGGTCGCTTTTGCGCACATCAGCCTCAATGCGCAATTTCACGATCAAATCTTCAAGGGTCATCTGCTTTCGCTTGTGCTTGAGATAACTCTTGAAGTCCTTCCAACTGGGAGGGAGCTTGTCAATGATCGTGCACCTTAGGAATTTGTCGGGCAAGGTCATCCCTTCAGCCACTAATGAGTGGATGATCATTTGGAGCTCTTGGACTTGCTCCATGACGGGTCGAGAATCGACCATCTTGTAGTCCATAAATTTGGAAGCTACAACTTGTTCCGTCCCTGCAGCATTATCTATGCTATACTTCTTTTCTAGGTTTTCCCACATTTGTTTAGATGTGGTTACATTGGAGTATACATTGTAGAGGCTATCATCTAATGCACTTAAAATAAAAATTTTACATAGATAATCCCCTTTTCTCCAAACTTCATAGTCCGCCATGACTTCGAGCCTAGTCTCTTGGTCGCTTGGCGCGGGCGACTCGTTTTCAGTGAGAAAGTTGGCGACGCCCAATGTTGTCAAGTATAACAACATCTTTTGGTACCACCTCTTGAAGTCAGATCCTCCAAACTTGGGTGGTTTCTCGGCAGGTGGCATCATTCTTGGTGCCAAAGGTGCCGCAGTTGGTCCATGGAAGGGACCAATTCCGTTGCCCCCGAAGGAGCCAACAACATGGTTGGGCATAGAGCCCCCACCATTCATGTTGGGCATAGAGCCCGCCATGGTCATGTCGGGCATAGAACCCGTCATGTTCATATTGGTCCCGGAGGAGCCAATACCCGTGTTGGTCCAGAAGGAGCCAGCACCCGTGTGAGTCCTGAAGGCCCCAGCACTCGATCCATTAAAGGATCCGAAGGAACCACTAAAAGTGGAACCAACTGTTCCACTCGAGGTGGATCCGCCAGTGAGCCCATGGGTGTTAACATACACCCAAGGGGTTGTTGATGAAGATGGATAGAACCCAGGGGTTGGCATCATCGACGGAATCGATGAAGTGTTGACCGGTCCAGTGGTCGCCATGGTGGAGGGAATGGCAGCGGCGGAGGTGGCAGCGGCGGTGTTGGAATCAGTCGACATTTCCAGCAAAGGTATTAAGTGTTTCGAAAGTTTTTAGGTTCAGTTTAGAGTCCAAATTCCTTCAAAGGCAAGTTATATCTCGTCTTGCGATTGTTGGTTTCTGGATTACAAGATAGCAAATCCAGGCGTAATACAATCCAAAAGAAGGAATACAGAAGGAAGAACTGAACTGAAATTACAACTTAAAAATGAAGCAACTAAACCAGTATGGTATGATAGCCGAGTCGAGGAGGCCTCTTCCCGCAAGACGAGATACGCCCCGGTAGTACTCTCAGTTTGGCGTGTCGTCCCCAAAGGTAAAACGACTACGTCTCTTTTGATGCAGCACCGCAATCAGCAGAGCTCCGGCGAACGGGATGGAGGAGAGGGCAGAGCTTTCGACAGAAAAACAATGCAGAGAGAGAGCTTATGATGCTGAGAATGCTTGTGAATAATGTTATACTAATGCAGTGCAGTGGAATGGCTAGCCTATTTATAGGCCAAGCCACCATGCAGGGTCAACCAAGCCATGAAGGCTCATCATGGCACCAAGCCCAAAGACCAAGACCAAGATCCAAGTCCAAGATCGAGATCGGGATCGAGATCGGGACGGTGCCTCGATCTCGTTCGGGATCGCGGCCCGCAACCGCGACCGCGCGCGGGCACGGGCGGGCGGGCGGCGGCGGCGGCTGCGCGCGCGTGGGCTCTTTCACCCATCTTGGTCCACTATAATTATTAAGTAACATAAAGGCACTTAATTTAAGCACATTAAAAGATGTGTTAATCCTCCAATGTGGGATAATTAACACTAGTTAATTATTCCCTAAGCTCCAACTCCAAGCTTTAATTAAAAGCTAATTATGCCCAACTTTAATCCACTACTTCTCACTCACCGGAAATCAGATTTGAGAAAGTGAATATACTACATTTATCTACGTAAAATGTAGATCGACGCTATGTCATTTAATTTCACAAAATTAAATATTTCGTCACATTTATTATTTGGTCAAAATCCATTGACCGGGGCATATTTAATCCATGATTTTTACAGCTTCGACCTGCAGGCAGGCTATAGGTAAAGTTTGCAACTATCCCAATGGACATTCTGAGACTATTCTCAAGGCTCCTGAGGTTGATGTTAATAACGCTGAGCATTCTAATTCGATTCCTTCTAAGGAAAAAAGATCGCTGCTAGGGTTATATGATAGTGAACTATGCTCTGATTCTTTTGATATGGGGGAGACCAGCATAATATCTAATATTTTATCTATTGATTTTGATCCATGGGATGAGTCACTGACATCACCTCCGAACCTTGCTAAGTTGTTGGGTGAAAATGATAAACAACAAGGTTCTTTTGGATTTCAAGGTTCACGGAAAAATAACACTAGCACTCAATCAAGGTTTTCATTTGCAAGGGAGGAGCCTAGGAGCTATGCCTCTGGTTCTGGACAATTTTGTTGATTACTTTACTAGAAATTCTAACCAGATCTCCTTTGGCCATGAATTCTCCGACAGCAATAGCTTCCAGCTTGAGAAGTTAGATAATCGCAATGGTTTCCCTGCTTTTAATGGACTAGAGTCCGAGCTCTTTGCTGACAATCATTCACATACGTCTTCTAACAGAAACTCTGGTAAGTTTGATCTTGTCCATTTTTAGAGTAAATTTACAAAGTTGCTATCTTATGTGGTACTTTGGGCTTTGTGTAATCTTATCTTGAATTGTGCCAATGATATGTGATCAGAGCCATACACGTAATAGATCTATTAAATCCTTGTCATTAGATACTAAGGTCTTCCACAACGCTATTCCCCCACCGTTCCTAAACCGTTCCTTAAATTACTATTTGCGGCCCCACTGTACTTTTTTACTATATTCCTTAACTAAGGAACGAAACCTGCAACCCTCCGTTTCTTATCATTTCCTTAACCGTTCCTTAAATTACTATTCATTCAATTTCATTTTTTATTTTTATTTCCAACCCAATTCAATTAAAACAAACACACTTCATTAAAATTAAAATAACATTACAACTTAAAATTCAAAAACATAGAAAAAGACTTAATTAAAATCCTAAAAAAATAAAAAATGACATAATTTAAAATACAATTTTATAGAGACAACCAAGAATAAGTTTGTCCCACATCGAAAGTGGAACATAAAACATTCAAGGATGTCCCTATAAAATAGAGATAACCAAGAATGAGTTTGTCCCACATCGAAAGTGGAACATAAAACATTCAAGGATGTCTCTATAAAATAGAGACAACCAAGAATGAATTTGTCCCACATCGAAAGTGGAACATAAAACATTCAAGGATGTCTCTATAAAATAGAGATAACCAAGAATGAGTTTGTCCCACATCGAAAGTGGAACATAAAACATTCAAGGATGTCTCTATAAAATAGAGATAACCAAGAATGAGTTTGTCCCACATCGAAAGTGGAACATGAAACAATCAAGGATGTCTCTATAAAAGAGAGACAATCAAGAATGAGTTTCATAAATTCGCAAGCCCATCAAATATATATGGGCTAATACGAATTTCTAGTATTCATTTATTTGTAAAAATTGTTTTTAAATATAAAAAACAATTTTTATAAATAAAAAATATTTTTTTAAAAATTTATTTTTAAAAAAAATGAATTTATTGCGTTAGCGTGACGACGCCCACTTGCGGGCCGGCGAGTGGACGTCACGCACGACGCAGGGCGAGCCACGTCGCCGAAGCGCGTGGCGACACAAGCCGTGCCGCGTCTTGCGGCGACGGCACCCGCGACGGCATGGGCACGACACTGAGACGGAACGCACCTCCGCAACACGTCGCGCCCCGGTTCTGTTCCGTCGGCACGAAACGCGGAACGCGGGCGGCCCGCGTTGCGGGTACTCTAAATGACTGCACTTGATTTTATGTATCATGAGGATTTAGAATTCGAGGTTTTCCTAGACCAGTATACAAAAGAGCTTTGTTGTTCTCATTATGATGACTGGAAATTTCCCGCTAATGACGTCAGCAATCCAGTCCCATTTCAAACCCCATATCATACCACATCTCACTTTTTCCGCTGCCACGTGAGCATTCCACTCAAACCCCAAATCGTACCATACCCTACCACAAAACCTCCAACCCATACTCCAAATCACACTGGAACCTTTTTTTATTTATCTTTTTTAATTACTCTCTAATTCCATGTTTTATTTTAATCTTTGTTAGTTGTAAAAATGAAAATAAATAACTAAAATTACATTAATTAAATGCCGAAAAATATTTTGAACTCCTAAAATGACATTATTAAAGATAAAATAAAGTTCAATGAAGATGAAATTTGATTGTTTGGTGTTGTATTTGTTGATGAAAAATTCAATAAAAAATATAAAAACTCAATTATTAAGTAAAAAAATAAATAAAAATGAATTAAGGTGCAGTTCCGTGCCTCGCACACGACGCCGCTGCCGGGGCTGGACCACATCTTGCACCCCATCTCCGACCTCTACCGCAGTCCCGCACCGCACCCCGCCTTCCTGTCTGTGCCCAAAAACATTTCGAGGCCTTACTGCACCGCAAATTTCGTGGTCCAGTCTCATTTTGGTATGCGTTACCAATTCCCTTAGGTACTACAGCTCGTACCCCCACCTTTTTGTGTCTGGTTGTGTCATGCGATTAGGGAGTGCTTTGGGTATTTCCTTGCTGTAGTTTTAAAAAATCATTTAAGGTCAGAGGATAGATTGATTTATAGTATAACTGGTTCAGAGGTTATGGGTGTCAATTTACGGATCTGTAGAAGTTGTTTCAACACTAAAGTGCAGTAAAATGACTGGGTCTCCAAAATCAACTCATTTTAGTGAGTTGAACTAAGGTGATTTCAAGCATTTTACTTATATTTGTTCTGCCTGTTACAGTGTTACTTCGACTTGGTGAGGCAAGTTTGTTACTTCCTAATCAGGCTGACTTTTGTTGTGGCTGATTTTGGCTCCTCATTAGTTTTATGATTTGCCAGTGTTAGTCCTAACATTATTGGTTTTCCCTTTAAATATAAAAGGAAATTATAACACCAGTTTCAACTTGTCTATCTACGCATTCCTCTGTTTTTATATAGTACTCATGTTGGTTTGTCACCCTCCTCATTTTCTTTGCCATTGAACAGTTTCGAGACCTCAGGTATTAGCTCCGCCAGGGTTTTCAGTGCCTAGTAGGACACCGCCTCCAGGCTTTACTTCTCAAGATAGAATCGATCAAATTTTTTATGGCTCTGGTTAGTTTCACGGGCTGTCTTGCTAGTTAAATTTAAGGTTTTTGCTATATATTTGGGACTCTTCATCTGCATAATCTAACCTAGTTTTGTTTTTTTTTCTCAGGAAATCATTTAGTTGATTCTTCCTCTTTGTTAAGACATAATTATCAGACGCCTCCACTTAGTAATACCATTAGTAATGGAGATATTGAATTTATAGATCCTGCGATACTGGCAGTTGGCAAAGGTCTACTTCCAGGTAGCGTTAATAACTCAGGCCTGGATGATGTAAGGGCACGTTATTCTTCCCAGTTGAGTACATATGAAAAAGCAAAATTCCAATCTATGTTGCAAAGATCTCTTCCTTCACACCAGAACCAAAAATTTACCAGGATGGGTGAAACTTTGTCTCCTCTTGGTGATGCTTATTCTATTTCCTCTGGGCTTATGGAGCAAACACTAGCCAATAATATGTCTCCGGTATCCCAGTTTAGTTTCCCTCAGTCAAGGAATGGTTTAATATCTAATGGCCAATGGGATGGCTGGAACAAGCTTCAGGCTGGAAACAATTTGGGCATGTCAGAACTTCTTAGGAATGAGAGGTTGGGATATAATAAATTCTATGGTAGTTATGAAGACTCTAAGATTCGGATGCCGAGTTCGGGTAGTCTATACAATGGAACTTACGGGTATTGATATTTGGGCATGGTTGGTGTTGTCAAGAATCATGAGATAGGAATAGTAATATTTCATACCACTTTGACAAACCTGCCTAAATTGATTGAACCAATTGGCAGTCAAAATACCGAATAACTTTGTAGTATTCACTTTAGAGAGTGGGCCAAGATTTGGATATATTACCAAGTAAGCCAATGGGAGTGAGTTGTACTTAGTCCGTCAGAGCTACTTTCTGGTTGGTAAAAGGATCAGCCATTCACAAATGTCGATCTGGAAACCAACAGGTAAAATTTCTGCCTCAATTTGTCAAATTCTGTTATTCATTATTAAAGAATCGAACATGAGGTCATTTGATGTCTTACATGGTATTCATGATGTGATGGACGATATAAACTACTACATGTTCCTTGCACTCCCTATAAATGTGAAATATGCCAATGACAGAGTGTATTGTTGTAGAACAGTTTGTTCCGTATCACACTTGCTTGGTTGTTTCTTTAGTGAATATATTTTGATCTTGTAAACTCTGCAGCTGAAAGGGGCCTGAGCATAAGGCTTGGGGGCTTTTGATGGCTACACGATGAATTGTAGGTTTGTGAATGTCTCTCCGCTGCTGATCCGATCGGAGAGAGTTGGATGAATGATATCAGATAAGTGATGCCTTTACTACTCTCATCTGTTCCTGTTGATAATTGAATAGGCAGAAGGAAGTTAGATTTCAGTGTTTGCTTCGAACATTCATTCTTTGCAGAAACAAGAGTATTAAAAGTTACGAATACATCTTCAAAATTTTGGCTGTGTAAACTCTTATTATTCGTTTTGTGAAACAAATATGTGATGGCTTGAACAGTCAAATGGAGTATTTAATATTATCTCCTTTGGTGCAAATTATTCGTATTTGTTAGTTTTTGTAGTATTTCTTATATTAAGATGGTTGTTTATTTTTAAAAAGGAAACATATTCGGGAGTGTCCTACATTTCACGCTTTCCAAATTTAAACCATAATGTTTTGTACTCAATTTTGAACAATGCATATAACAAAAATGTGTCAATGTGTTATGACGGTGGGTACGTAAATTTCAACTCTAAATTTTTGAAGCACGAATCAATAATATTTTTGAAAGAAGCGCATAGTATTATAACGTGCAGCATAATCAAAATAAGGCGATTAATTTGCTCATTTATTGAAATTATGATACAATGACACTCTCTGTATCTGCATGTCATGTTATTGCTGATTTAGTTAATGTATAAAAATGACGAGGAATTAAAATTAAAGTATAAATACATTAGTACATATTTATAAAACATGGATAAAAAAAAATTCAACTATTGTTTTTCAATATATTAGACAAGTGACATTTCTCAAAATGTTTTCAGAATTTCCCTACATATAATAGAGTAACCTTTTTCAAGGATTGAATGAGCCATATTCAAGCTTTTGTATTTTGTTGAATACAGAACAAATTTTTTAATATATGTTGTTGATGGGTAGATGCACTCTTACAATCTAATACTAGCATACTACTACTACCCATCAACAAACCAATTCTCTCTAGAAAAGAATAAAAGCAAGAAACAATTCCCCACACTAATGGCGTGGAGACAAGGATCTGATCTGAGAGATGTCGGTGGGATTGGAGGAGAAGCAGATACTGAGGGACGAAGCAGAATTGGAGACGACAGGCGATGAGATTCCTGATGATGCTGCTGCTGCAGTAATTGGTGTTGCACGAACCTGATCATGCATTCGCCACGCCCACTTCACCACTTCCTCTGAAGTCGAACCCAACCAACCCGGTTTGTTCCTGGCCGGCCCTTTCCTGCCAAAAATAAAAGAAGAAGCACGAGATGTAACATGGGGTCATCATTCATGAATATGGAGAATTCAGAGCAGCTGAGTTTTACTGATGGAGCTGCAAAACAAGCAGAATGTTGTTGTTGTACAGAAAATTAATTTTATTACCCTCAGTTTGGAAATTTTTTATTTCCATTAAAGTTGTTGTACAGAAAATTCATCCGGAAACGTAATTTTCGAAAGTTGAAGGACTATTCTGCAATTTCATTTTCCCGCCAAAAACTGTTAAAAACAGTTGTGATATTGAAGGGATGCAACTTTCACTTTCAATCTCTTTTTATTGATCATCTTCTGGTTCAAAAATATATCACAGAATCAACGTACGAATATCTTCGAAACCTGAATTGTATCCGATCAAATTTTGGTGGAACCGCCAAATTGATATGATCTGAAAGTGTTTCACGCCTTTCAGGATATCCAAATTGTTCACGTTTGATAATATCTCCCTAACAAGGGATGGTGTAAACCATGCATATCCGTCTCAGTAATCAAATCCATCTATAAAACAAGCTCTAATAATATCGTTTTATCCTTTACTTATTTAGGTTGAATTTATAATAAGATTTGGTTTTCAATTATATAGAAATAAAATTTATTTATTCTGTAATGAATTATTTTATATTTATTGAAATTATTTAAATATTTATATCACTTAAAATTTGAATGATATTCTTTCAAATTAATTCGATAATTATTTATTTGGGAGCTATTTTTTTGAAAGGAAATATAATCTGGGTTATATTCAATTGATTTGAAATTTGATCATGGATTTGATTCTCCACCACTTTTTGCGGAATCCAACTAATCATGTTCGACCGTATTTATAGATTAACGTCGAAAGTTTTTGAGTGATATTTGGAATTTGTTGGAGAAAAATGGCTATGTGATTTATATTTGATCTTGAATTTTATAAGATTCTAAAACTAAATGAAGATGTAAATTAATAACATACTATATTCTGTTTCCTCTAAATTCTCTCGCGTACACCTTACCTTCTACGGTGGACTTGAAAATATGCCATTTTGTAAGTGAAAATCATGAAGTAGATATCGAAAAAATTAGTACAGTACAACAACTTTTTAATACTTTAAGGATTGTACATGCCTTAAACTAATTATCTCGGTAATACACGCATATGCAACAATTTCATTTGCTGGCTGGTTGCATTGTGGACTAATTCTCCAAACTTGTAGATGAAATCTTCACTGTCCAAAACAAAGAAAGTGGAAACAAAGTAGACAAGGTATCAATACAAGTAATCCTAATAGTACTATATTGCAATATTACTACCCTAAAAAATGCCAAATCTGATGAAAACAAGATACACTACTGCAGGAAACACACGTTGCACAAGGAATAAAATGATGCGTCTAAACAAAGCCTAAAGTGTCAGCTGCACATTATTTTTATCACATAAAATTAAAGTATGCAACATGTCGAAACTTGGAGGAGATTAAGATGGTGAAATAAGGTATAAACAAAACTCTGACGCATCGGTGTGAATCAAAACATGAACCACAAAAAAGTGAGTCCATCTTTGTTCTCCTTTACATCATTTTATATCATAGTACTAGTTTTTATAGAAAGCCAAAGAAATCCTAGGACAGATTTAGACATCCCATAACACACAGTTATCAACAATTTCCAAGTTGATTACACACAGTTATCAACAATTTCCAAATGGATGGGAGTAGCAAGATTCAGTATACGAGAATTCATCTCAATCACACAAAAACCAAAGAAAACAAAGGATTATTGGGTGTTAAGATATAAACATTACAAGCATTAGCCAAATAGTTCACTGCACCATGCTTTTATCATCCATCATGCAAGCTTTCTCATTGCAGTGATTGCACTCTTATTCCAAATTGTTTGTTTGGTATGTAAAAAAAATCCAACCAACACTTGATATTGACTTTTAATTAAAACCTTATGTATCTCTAAAAGCGAACGTAGAACAAATTCATGGCATTTGTAATTATGTTTTCCTTAAGATTATGGTGATCAGGGCAAATTGGTAACAAGTGACACTCCAGCACTAGCAACATAATTTGAAAATATATAAGTTTGGAGCATGTTCAAGATTTGAAATGAGAATGCATCCCTAATGAGGTATGGACATGAAATGCATTCATCGATAAGGTTACTTTTCATAATGAAAATCATGAAATTCAACGATGTATATAAACATGTAAAAACTGCTATCCAAATCTTTACAACCTATCGCTTAAAGTTCTAAAAGTTCTCCTTGTGGAAATGGAATCGAGTAGATGAATTTAAGCTAAATTCTCGGCAGAGACTCTTGAGTGTCTTCGTTAGCATTGGACTTCCACAGTAGAACACTCCTGAAACATGTGCAATTTTAAAATTTCAGCTTTGGAGTTGCTTGTGTTTTGTAATAAGTTTTCCAGTATTGTTAAGAATTCATGGATTTACCTATCCTACTAGAATGATGTACACTTGCTAAATGAGTGAAGACTTTTCTCCAGTTGGGCCGCGCAAAATGGGTTCGTATCTGTTCCAACAACACCCTCAAAATTCAAGACAACATGCATTTCTTTTTGTTGTGAGTTGTTATAGTTGCGAATGTGCTTACCCTGCTATCTGAGACAACGTCCAATCCATTCTTGGCATGTTGCAGCGACTGCACCATTGCTATTAGTGCTGATCGAGCGTCTCCTTCCTCATACATGCTTGTTAGGTAGTTGTGCATTTCTATGATATGCTGGAAGAAACAACAAATTTGTTTAGAATTTTTTTTTGTTGTGTGTTTTAACATGATGAGTTTGATGCATTGAGCTCACATGATGGTCGTATTCCGCAATGTCATCCATAACACCTTTGAACCAGTCAAATGACCCTTGTTCCCTAGTAACCCAATAGAAATATGCTCTCTTTGGACCATGACTGTCTGCAGGCACATCATCTGGTACCTGATTCATAAAGTTATGTAATCTGTTTAGTATAGCCTCATCCCGTTTTGTGTACAAATTGGTTGAATTTATTGTAGTTTTTACCGAGCGTGATTCATTGTTCACTATGTCCTTGATAATGCTGATAAATGGAGTAGCCCCAATGCCTAAACCAACAAGCAGAAGGATGTCGTATTTCTTGTAATCCTGTGCTGGGGCGCCATACGGCCCTTTAACGACAATTTTTGGGAATCTGTGGAAAGAGATGAATTAGGAGTGGTTTGTTGAAGTTTGAGAAATATGATTAGAATTTCTCACTGTTGGGGAGTTTCTTTGTATGCTTTAGTTTCCATTCTCACTAGATCTCCCCTGCTTTGTCTTTCGGCTTGAGGTTCACAAGCCTGTGTAGAATGAATGATTATAGTCAAGAGAGGCCTTTTAGTTGTATGTCTAATATAGCAATTGGAAATCAACCTTTTCAAAGCGATTCTTGAGCTCCGTTGTCCAGTCTCCCAATGTGCGTACATGGACGCTCAGATACTCGTCATCTGGTGCAGAAGTGATAGAGAATGGATGCCTGTAACGCAAAGCCTATAGAGTGTAAAATCTCATGACAACAAGTATTAGCAAGAATGTTATTGTAAGATTACCATTCAAAGTTAGATATGTCAGGACACTTGACAAATAGGTACATCCCACTCTTGTATCTGAATCCCGGAGGCTTGCTCATGTAAAGGGCTAATACATTCCCAGTATATATGACAGCCTAAGCTTCCAAAACAAGAAAAAATAATGTCAGCTTTATTGGTGTGAAGTGATATATGGTGCTATGTTACCTTACCTTATTGATGTCAACTTTGTAGTTTCTGTCATGGAGTGTGAGAATTCTCTCAGTGGTGTAGATCAGCATTGGCACTGACACATACATCCATGTCTGTAAAATAAGTCAACATTTCAATGGAGAATTTAGAAAAACAAGAAGAAGAAATGTGTATTCGAAGATGGCATACCGTCTTATTATACCATTCCGGGGTGAGAAAAAGGAACCAACCATGGATGAGTAAGAGGATGTAAACCACAGCCAAAAGATGATGAGCATACCAGAAGGCATTGAACCCTGACAAAGCATGAAAAGGCCCAGGCAGCTTAACTATGTTCCTTCTAAATGAGTGAGCTGCCAATATGTATGCGTAAAGCATCAAAACTATCATTATAATTCCAGTAATCCCCTCGATGCTCAACAACAAATCCATATAAGTTGGCTGCTTGTAATTGAAGAGTGGTGCAAAAATAGTATCAAACTGATCTTTAGGGCATCTTGATATCTTGACAAAATTGCAGCTAATGTGCATTATTATATGAACTACGGATCCCAGCATAACTTCCCCCGAAACCATCTTGTGGAAGTTGATGTTTTCATCAAAAGGGATGAATTTTCCCAGGAATGTCTCTCGTAGTCTTGTCAGAGTTCTTCTGCAGACGGGCACGAGGATGATGGCCATGTTGTACTTGACTGTCTCAGCTGCAGCCTTGGCGAAGCAGAGGCAGTAACCGAGCACTTGGAAAGCAGGTACACGCTGATAATGATTCAACTTCGAAGTGAAGAGGGACACATTTATGCCCTGCCATAGAATGATCACCAATATCTTTTTCCAGTTTTCGAAGAGTTTCTCCTTGCTCCTGGACATGAATCGGCTGATTGGAGTCCTGTATTCTTTGGGGATCATTGTTTTTGCCAGTGTGTTTGCTTTCTTGTCTGATCTCGGAGTTTCTTCTGATCCAACCATCCCTCTTAGTAGTGCTTCCAGTTGCCACATCTGTATGAATCAATACAAAGAGAGTTCAATTTTCAATAAAATCAAAGGATGATGGGATCAAAATGGTGGTACCTCTATATATCCTTTATTATCTGGATCTAGCTCTTCCATAATCAACGCAGCATATGTCGAGGCTTGTTGCTTGAACTTTGATAGTTTGTTTGCCGATGCACTCATCACTAGAACCTTAACTTGACAGAACATACATATTGAGTTGACGATATATGAAAACAAAAAAATTGTTGTAATAAACTTGATACTCACCTCTTTAACCTCATCCTCTGATAGCTTCCCATCACCATTCTTGTCACACCTGCAAAAGGTCCTCGTATCACAACCCGAAAAACATAGTCAAGCTATTCTCAAACTACAGAATTATCTTTACATGTCAAAGAATATGTGAAGCCTTGCATCCAAGTCTTGATTTGTCATGTCTTCCCAAAATTTCCTCAGTTGTAGCAAGTCTATTCCATTCTCAGTGGCAATGTTTCTACGCCTTGCCAACGCCTCGTACAGCTCCCCCGCGAATTCCTTGCTGTCTCCCATCCCTTCCACAAGAAACATAATCACATCCAAAGCTGCAAAAAAAAGTTTTATCTTCAAGAATTGAAGGAAAATATACCAATGCATGCCCCAAACTTTTCTTTAAACAGCATGCCATCGACAGAATTGTTGTGGAAACGCTTCTCAATGTCCTTCCAGGCATCCTCTTCCTTCCCCGTCTTGGCCCTGTCAAGAAACCGGAGGCTCATTAGGCCCCTCTTGGCACCGGATTCCATCCTTTCAATCGCAGGGCCGGAGCCGGGGATCGGCTTCCTATGCCTCAAACTGGTGGATCTCTCATTGAAAGATAGAGACGAAGAAAACTGTTTTTTGCTATCTTCTTCCATTGTCACTTCAGCCATGCTATCAATGTGTATTTTCTCAAGAACCCATTTTTGAGAATCATCTTCCTGCCCTTCTGCCATGCTATTATTTAGTGAGATCCAGTAATTTTAGGATGCAATGTGAGTATGACAAGTATAAAAAAGTGGTTGAATTTTGAGTTATTTTAGGATGCAATGTGAGTATGACAAGTATAAAAAAGTGGTTGAATTTTGGGAGAAAGGGAGAAGAAAGGGGAAGAATAGATATTTGAGGAGTAGAGGTAGATAAAATGAAATAGAAAGTTAGTTAAATTAGTTATTCACTGGTTTTCACTATCTATAGATACTCCTAAAATTCAATTTCATGATTTCACTTTCACCCAAATAAAGTGAGTTTGATTTTGTATAAGTGATACAGTCACTAAATCAAATTGATGAATCATACAGTAATTCTTTAGAAAGTCTTTAAGTCCAACCAAACAAAATTACAAAATCGAGGATCGAAACAAAGGCTTGTTAAAATTATTTTCAATAGTTAATACTAATAAATTTCATAATTAGGACTATCAAATAAAATATATTGAAAAATAACTAAATGAAAATTAAGGTTGAAGTCGACAAAAACGAAGGGAGAGAGAAAGTGCAACAGACAAAGTATTAAAGTAAGAGCATCTGCAACGGTGGACGGACGACGTCCGTCCTTCCGTGCCAGCGGCACGGAAGACGTCGTCCGCCACTGGCACGGCGCTGCTCGATGCATCGAGCACGTCCGTGCCAGCGAGCAGGTGACGTGTCGTGCTGCGATTGGGCAACAGCTATGCCGTTGCATTTGAATAATTTTTATTATAAAAACCGATTAAAAAAAAAAAAAATTCCCAATCCCTAAAAAATGGCCATTTTTTTGCCCATTTTTCTGTATATTTTTTTATTATTTTTTTATTTTTTTCACCCAAAATCATCTATAAATACACACATTCATCTTCCATTTTCCACATCAAATCATCTCTCATTCATATTTTTCATACAACTTATCTACACATTCATCTCTCACTCAAAACCTCTAATGGATTTCACCCATCTTATTGCGGAAGCGGAGCGCGAAGAACAAGAATACTACGAACAACATCGTGCCGCTTATGATGCATATGTCGCAGCGAATACCCCCGCCTCTCCTCCTCAACCAACTAGATCAACTCGCCGCTACATCCATCGTGACCGGGAGGCGTTCGTACAGCTTTCGGTGATGAATTCCTTCGGGCACCCACCACCGATAATTGCCAACGGTTGCTTCGTCTTCACGAATCAGTTCATGGATTTCCCGGAATGCTTGGCAGCATTGACTGCATGCATTGGAGGTGGAAGAATTGCCCGACTGCTTGGAGGGGGCAATACTGAAGCGGCCACAAAGGCGGCGGCCCAACACTTATCCTTGAGGCGGTCGCTTACTACCGCCTATGGATTTGACATGCATATTTCGGCGTTGCCGTATCCAACAATGACTTGAACGTGCTCTATTCTTCACCCCTCTTCAATGATGTGTTGAATGGTGTAGCACAGGCGATCAACTTCACCGTCAACGGAAATACATACCACATGGGTTACTATCTCGCCGATGGTGTCTACCCAAGGTGGTCGACTTTCGTGAAGACGCTCAGCAACCCGCAAGACCCGAGACAGGTTCATTTTGCGCAGCGTCAAGAGTCCGCGCGGAAAGACGTCGAAAGAGCCTTTGGGGTCCTTCAAGCCCGATTCAACATTGTGAAGGCCCCGGCTCGGCTGTGGTACTTGAACAATATCACCGACATCATGTACACGTGTATTATCTTACACAACATGATTATAGCCGACGAAGGACCGAGGGCGGCTAGCTTCTACGACGAGGATGAAGCCGGAAGCTCAAGCGCGAGGTCTCCCCCACGCTGAGGTGTGCATACGACGGTGGGTGAGAGGATCGAAACAAGACACACAATGCGCGATACCCGAAGCCACGTTGAGCTACAAGAAGACCTAATCAAACACATGTGAGCGAAATTCGGCAACGCGTAGTGGGTTTTTTTAATTTTACGAATTTAATTATGTAATTTTTAATTTTTAGTATTTTAATTATGTAATTTTTAATTTTTAGGATTTTAATTATGTCTTTTTTATTTTATTTATAATTTGTAATATTATTTCAGTTTTTTAATGAATTTTAATGTGATGGAAATGTTTTTATTTAAAATCAATTGTGCTCGTCCTTGCGAAAGAGCACAACTGTGGGCGTTGTGCTCTTGCCTAAGAGCAGACAGGAATAGTGGCGCCGGGCCCACAACCGTGCTCGCTGGCAAAAGCACGGCTGTGGGTGCTCTAACAAATCTTAAGGATAAAATAAGTATCATAATTACAAACTGGTAATTTTAGGAAAAAAATGTGTAATAATAAAATAAAATATCATATACTCACTAAAAAATGGATATGGACACATTTAACGCTATTGTTATTGTCTCAATTAAATTGGAGACACAAATAGAAGCGTCCTAAAAAATAAAATATTAAGATAATTTGGCCTCAACTTAAGGCCGCTTTCTTTTGCGTCCTAAATTATGGTTATTTTAAAAAATTTCCAAATATTAGTAATTGCGTCTCAATTTTTGTGTCCTAAAAAATAAGTTTTCTGTAGTGACTTTAATATTTAATAAAATACATGTATCTTGTAATAAGAATGAAAGTTTGCCTAATTATGAGGACTCCACAAATTTATCACATGGAGGCAATTTTGAGATCACGGACAAGTAATGAAACCTTAAACTCTTGCTGATTAAGTACTTGCTACGACGTGATGGACTTATATTCATGGAACAATATAGTGGTCATATTTTTTAGGCTAAAGGTTTGCATCAGTTGCAGCAAACTGTGCTATACATCCCGTTACTTCTAAAAGCGATTAAATTTTAAGTCAATTGAATCTAGCTGATTAAAATGAGTTGAATACGATTAACTTCATTTGCTTAAAATAGTCTTGTGTGATTGCAAAATCGACTAAAATCAAATAACTCCAAATTTATGGAAACAATCTCCAACTCTTGCAATGTTTTAAGCGTGAGGGCAATTGCAACGATACGGAGTATAGGGGAGCTGAAACAACAAAGTAGTCAAGTCTTATCCGATTTCATTGAAACCTTTTATATATTTGACTTACAATTTCTCAGTAGACTTCAAAGTTAGCTTATATTCTAACTATTAGAATCCAAATATATCATAGCTATTCTACCTAAACGGCACGCATAGTTAGTCCTAATCACAAGGATTGATCACTATATAAGAGTCTTTCAAGTCCTATATTCTCATAATTAATATACTCCCGTATCTAGTCTCAACAACCTTAATCAAATTAAATGGGGCCATCTTTACTTCAAACACTCGCTCTCTTGGTCTTCCAAGCCTTGATTATCACGTCATGCGCGAAATCAGGGCCCAAAAATTCCAATTTGTTTCGAGAATATCTCGGAGCAGAATTCAAGCAAGTGACATTCTCCGACGTGCCTATAAACTCGGGAGTAGAGTTCCACTACATCCTCTCGTTCGCCATCGACTACACAACAGCCTCGTCCTCGCCATCCCCGACCAACGGCAAGTTCAACGTGTTCTGGGACACCGACAATCTGAGCCCGGGCGCCGTGGCCGCCATCAAGGCCAAGCACCCCAACGTTAAAGTCGCCCTCAGCTTGGGCGGCGACAGCGTCGGCGACGGCGAGAGCGCCTTCTTCGACCCCTCCTCGCCGGAGACATGGATATCGAACGCCGTCTCATCGCTGACGCAGATCATACAAGAATACAATCTGGACGGCATCGACGTCGACTACGAGCATTTCAAAACGAAACCAGACACGTTTGCGCGCTGCGTGGGGCAGCTGATCACGACGCTGAAGAAGAACGGCGTCGTTTCGTTCGCGTCGATCGCGCCATTTGACGACGAGGAGGTGCAGAGGCACTACATGGCGCTGTGGAAGGGGTACGGCGATCTGATTGACTACGTGAACTTTCAGTTCTACGCGTACGATGAGGGGACGACGGTGGCGCAGTTTTTGCGGTATTTCGACGAGCAAAGCGGCAACTACGGGGGCGGGAAGGTGCTGCCGAGCTTCATAAGCGATGGGAGCGGCGGGCTGGCGCCGGATGGGGGGTTCTTCACGGCGTGTAGCAAGCTCAAGAGTGAGGGGAGGCTGTATGGGATCTTTGTTTGGTGCGCCGATGATTCTAAGGGGTTGGGATTCAAATATGAGAAACAGTCACAGGCGCTTATTTCCATTTCACATTAGTAATATCATATCTGTGTGTGAATCAAAGTAGTAGTAGATAATACTCTAGTGTACTGCATTTTCCCATTTGATTGTGTTTGTGAGTGTTTGTAAATATATAAAGAATTGTTTTGTTCGAGTAAAGACTAAAATTGGTACTGAATATATGACCATTTTACGATTTTTATCCAAGACATTATGTTTTGAATTTTTGCATCTCAGACATTTCAACTCGGATCAAAATCAGTCCAAAACTTACCGTTCCGTCAAATTTTAACAATCAACGTGTTTAAATGCGATTTTAACCAAATGAAGCTATTAAGTGATTAATGCACTATTTATTAGCACTAAAAATACCTGCAAGTTTACAGGGTAGATCTAGTATAGCTAAAGGTCAGTACCGGGATATCGAACACAGGGAATAAGATTGCAACTGACTACCATATACTAAGCATCACATACTATCTAGAGACACGGAAATTTTGGTTTGGATTTATAAACTAGACAGAAAATAAATAAACAAATAAAATAAAGCATAAAGCCATATAATACAAACCAGACGAATGAATGTAGAATTTTAGGATCCAAAAACACAGTCACGAGCTATTCTCTAATCGACTTTCTTGAATTACGGTCTCTAGAGTTATTAAGTCGGCCACTTTATTAGATTAAACCATCTCCCGATGTGAGAAATCCGTAGATTAGATATTAAGATCAAAGTGAAACCTCAACTCTCCCGAGTTCTATTGAATTAAAGTGTGAATTATCCATTTTCCAAGGCAATTATTTCATCTCCCGAGTAATCTAATCAACTCTAACATGTATTCAAAAGGTAGCTAATCAATTGAATATAGAAGACATAAGGATAAATCAAATAACTGCAAGAGCTAACAAGAAAAATCAATAAAATATCTGTGACATCCTTAACCCAAATCATACATCATATTGCATAATTACATATTTTTTAATTGGATGATATATTTTTGTTAGAATTATAGAGTTTTGAGTAGGTTGCTATATAATATTGTGTTTAGTAAATTATGTGAAATTAATATAGTTGTACATGCACATATATAAGTATGCGTGTGTATATGTAAATTCAACTCTAAGGGTTGTTATATTTTAGTTGTTATATTTTAGTGATCTTCTTTAATACTCCCTCCGTCCCGGGCTACTCGCTCCTTTCCTTTTCGGCACGGAGATTAAGGAATGAGTGTATAGGAAAGTCAAAAATTACGGCTGTAGGTGAAAATTTTTACTAAAAATGGAAAGAGTGCAAGTAACTTGGGAGGCCCAAAAAGGAAATAAGTGCGAGTAGTGCAGGATGGATGGAGTATTATATAGGTAATTTCTTTTTATTATTATGCATATTATATGTACATTTGGGGGTACGCACAATTTAGGAAACTTTTTAATATGATAAAACCTTAGCCGCCATATTATTTTAATAAAAGTATATGCGCATAAAATGAGATAATATGTGGGAGTTGGAGAACCAATGCATGTATTTTTTTATTAGTTGGACTAATTTAAAGTTAGTGACTGAGCTTTTTGGGGACACCTCCGTATATTTGAGAGTGTAATTGAGGAAATAAGAAAAAGAAGGGGAAGAAGCCAGAGTGCAGAGAGTATAAAAGCTGGAAAAAAATAGATAAGCTTTTATGTAGTGAGGTATGTGTATTATATTTGATCACAATCACACAGACAAGTCACGCGTATATATATGTATATAGTTTTTCAAATTGAATTTTCCTTATGATATTTTAGGATCGAGGGGTAAATTAGTAGATGGAATCAGGAGCTCAATTAGCTAATCTCTCGTACCTAGGTGTGTATAAATTACACTTTTAATTTTACATATTTTACTTGATTGATTGTTATGTGTTAAATTGGAGTGAACATTTGAATTATATGATGTGAGTCTGAAATGGTTATGTGTTATTTGATACTGATGGTGTAATATAATGTGGATATGTAATTTGTGCAATGGATATGTTTATCTATGGTATTGGAGTTATTGATGGAATATATGGATATGTAATTGGTGCAATGGATATGTTTGATGTATGGTATTGGAATTATTCGAATCATGGGACTAAAGAGGATATGTGACGGTCTTGCTCTGAATTTGATATACAATGACAATGGACCTACGGGTCATATACAATGACAATAAACCTACGGGTCATATACAATGATAATGGACCTACGAGTCAAAGAAAATATGCAAAGAGGGACCTTCGTAGAAATGTCAAATCAAAGAGGGGTCTTCGTGGAAATGTCAAAATGCAAAGAGTGGCCTTCGTGGAAAGTTCAAATCAAAGATGGACCTTCGTGGAAATGTCAAATAATTAAAAGGGGCCTTCGGGTCGTATACAATGAAAATCCCGGGCAGATACCAGGCTTGACCAGTCACAAAATAATAAAAAGAACGGAGTGGCATATGCATATGAATATTAATTTGTTTATGATATTTAATGTTCCTGGTTATATGTTGGTGAAAGAATGTGTTTGACTTTTATGATGTAAAATTAAAGGCAAGATTTATACGTACTGAGTTGTGGCTCATATAAACCACTAATATTTTTCAGGAATAAGATATTAGTGAAGTTTTTGGTTAACGTGGGTCGTAGGAACTGCACGTGTTATCAGGTTCGGCGGCTGACGCGTTTTGACAACCTTCTCCTCCTCATCATTTTTGCATGTAGATAAATGTGTAGTATATAGAGTGGTGGGAGGGTCCCACTACGGTTTAGAATGTTTTGAAATATGTACTTGATAAATGTTGGTTTTTGAAATTATATAATATGTGTGTTTTATTTACTTGACGTGTGGATTATTTATTTGAATTTATTTACTATAAGTAGTTACGTCAGATAGGGTTGGGTGTGACAATATCTTCGCCAAAAACTTCACAAATGATGTTCTACTTCCAATGTTGAAACTTCAATCTTCTCTTGCCTGGATCTGCAGAGCTCCGCTCCAATGGAAGATGGATGAATTATGTGTGGAATATGGAATGGAAGAATGTGTTGAGGGGGAAAGGATTGGAGGATCTGAGATGAAGAATATGAATTAGGTTAAGAGGTATTTATAGGGTGGAAAAAGGTTTAGCTTTGATAATTTTCGTGGCTTTCAAGAAATGAGAGAGATTTGGCTCCACAATATAATAATTTCTTTTCTTATGTGAATTTCCCCCTAAATTCCCGCTAGCTTTGACTGCACTAACGCAACGTTCGTAGAATAGTCATAACTTTCTCCACAGAACTCCGATTGAGACGTGCGAGATATCCCCGCGAAGGTCTTTCGAAGAAGAAGAGAATGGTATGCATTAAGCACTGATTGGACTTCATATTTGCTGAAAAAATCGGCTTGAACTGATGATGTTGTACTTTGGCCTTTTTTTTACCTTTTTCTATCATTTATCAACAAAAGCGTCAAAAATACAAAATGTATAAAATATGCAATTTAAGAACATAATTTGCGTGATTGACATTTAAAACAAGTTAAATCTAGTCCTTAAAACATACAAAATCCGTGTTTGTCCGTGATAATTTTAAATTATTTTGAAATTAAAATTATTTATTCTAAATAAGTTAGTTTTAGATTGATACTGTTAAAATTATTTCAAGCAGCAACGCTAGGATCCTTCGCAACGGGAGCATCGTCGCCCGGTGCAGCACCTGCAACATGATCTCCCTGCTTCACCTTCTTCCCTTTAGGAAACCTCACCCTCTTCTCCCTGCGCAAGTGAGCAAACAAACCCAAAAATAAACACAGATTGCAGATTCTCCATTAAAACAAAATATCTAATCCACGTAAAAGGCTTAATAATTTCATATTACTTTTTTCCCCTTCGCCCCTGTTAATCAAAATCCCTAAATTTTCCTTCAATTGGATATGTATACATTACAAAACTACAAATCCCGCCATGAAAATGCGAAGCACGGGTAAATTGCATAAACCCTAGGGCTAGTATCAAACTCGTTGTCAAATTAGCAGAAACTAGCTAGCGCCATACATTCAGGTGTATAGCGCCATAAATAATTTTAATTTTGAAATAATTAAAAATAATCACTTAACAGCTTAATTTGGTTAAAATTGCGTTTAAACAGGTTGACCGTTAAAATTTGATAGATCCATTAGTTTTAGACTGATTTTGATCCGAGTTGAAATGTTTGAGATGCAATAATTCAAAACATAATGTTTGAGATCAAAATCGTAAAATGATCATACGTCGAAGGATCAATTTTGACCTTTACTCTTTTTTCTATTGTGTTATGAATACCATGTTACCTTAGACTAGATTAAGGATAGCCAGAAAAAGTCAATCTCATCTCAAGGATAGGAGTGGTTTGGTACAGTATATCATACCGAAATGGTTATAATATACTTCGTTCATCCGCCATTAAACGTCACATTTTAACTAGGCATGAGTTTTGAGAAATGTAATAGAAGGTGGGTTGAAAAAAATTGTAGAATGTATGTCCTATATTAATTTTATAATAAAATATGAGGAGAACGAGTTAGTGAAATGTATGGTCGATTACCAAAAGTAGTAAAAAGTAAGTGTGACGAGTATTGACGGACGGACGAAAAGGAAACTAGTGATAAGTAATGACAAACGGAGGAGGTATATTATAGCAAAAATCGTGCATAAGCATCTCAAATGTGCAAAGTAAAAGTCTAGGGACTTTTTCATGTTTTTTTTTTGAGGCCGCGAATATGCAATTTTGAAAGTTCATTATGAATCATTATGCTTGTTGTTACTTGTTTTTTTTATTCGAGTCATTTGTTATTTTTAGCACACATTTCGTCTTTTAATTTACTAATATTTTAGAAACTTAGAAACAAGAGATTTTAATTTATCACGAGCAAGCCCTTTAAATTCAAAATGTAACGAATTTAATAGTCGCGTGTAGGCGAACCATGCATAGTAATTCTCACTCTCTACACACTTACGATAAAAAAAAGGAAAAAAGAAATAAAAGATCCAAAGTATATTTATCATTGAATATTAGCATAAATGTCAAAATAAATGCCTACTGATATCTCACAAATATTTAAATTCTCAAATTCATCTTCATCTTGGAGTTGTCCTACTCGGTCTAGGCCTATCAGTAACAATTTGGGCCCCAGCCCAATTCAAGCCCACCACTGAAGTAATTGGGTTGGACTAGAATTCCTTCTATAGGTTAGGACTCGATCCATTAATTTTATTGCAATTAATGTGGAGAAAATTCTATAAGGAGAAATTTTAAAAAAATATTAACTAATATAAAATTTTATATTAAAATTAGTAGAAATATAACTATACTCCGTATAAGATTTGTAGTTATTGTGAGTGGGACATGGGCTAGTCTGTAGTTATCCTTAAGCAATTGTGGTTTATTGAATTAATATTAAAACAAATAGTATGTGAATCGCGCAAGAATATAAAATATTTCCTAATAGAATCAGGAGTCCTCTTTACTATCGTAATCAAATCCATAAACTTATATAAATGTGCGCGCGTGTGGTATTAATTACTAATATCGGTCTCTATATTGTTTGCTAACGGATACACATAATAGAGAATCAAAAATTGAAATCAGATAAACGATCAAAATCTCCTGCGCCGGAGCAGCGATGGCCGAGGACCGCGTCCCGGTGAGAGCCAGCCTCTACAAATGGCCGGAATCCGAGTTGGACTTCGTTAGGTCCTTCAACTCCAAATCTCGCAGCGGACACCGTAGAACGCTGGACAGTATTTCATGCAGGCAACTCTATTTGAGAAGCTACCCTCTTTCCAGAGAGAAAGACAATCATGACACGGCGTCGTTTAATTGTCTCGGCAGAGGTAACCAAGCCCGAAAGAAGAAGGCCAAGTCTACGACCTGCTCCGCCTTGCCCTATATTTTCAGGCGGCTCTTGTCTTGCACCACCGACATTCATGTTGCTAATTAGTTCTTTTTAGTGTGTCTATCTTTGATTAATTGTTTTTTCATACAATTTGCCAATTTGATAGGATGTGCTGTTGCACCGAAATAGTGGATAGGGCAGCTCTTATAATTTGATATAATATATTGTTTATTGATGATATATATCTTGTGTTATCTAATGTGATTTGGAAATAAATTTTTCGAATAGAAAATACGAACGTTATTGAATGTTTGAATTGGACCGGTCAAAATTACCTTGATTTCAATCTGGTTCTAAAACACACCAACTTTGTTATTACCTCAAAAAAAAACAATCTAGATAAATGTTTAAAGATAGTAAAATATTCATCATATGTACATTACATTAAAACTTAAACAACCGAGTGTTCAAACTTCTAATCTTTAGGCAAGATGTATTCATGTCACGAGGACAAATATTCGATGAATAAATTACAAATATTTTCACTTATTGTGATTAAGAAACATGCATATTTCTCTTGTAGTATCCACTTTCCAATATTAGATGAATAAATTACAAATATTTTCACTTAAAGTGGTTTAGAAACATCCATATTTTTCTTGTAATATCCACTTTGCACTAAGCAATCTCTATTTGATGCGTTTGATCACAACAATCATACACACCATAATTGTGGAGTTTGATTTTAACAAAGTTATATCCCTACTTATTATAACGGTAAAGTATATGAATACAGAAACATAATCTGTAGCAAAAAATAAGCTATATGCAATGTACTGATTTGAGCCTAGATATAGGAAAAATTAGATAAATTATCTTGATCCCTTAGATGTGTGCTTGGAGTCTAAATTATGGGTCTTCTTGTCCGACCCAAAATGAGGAAATTTATAGGATAAATCACTATTTTTTTATAGGAAAATAAATCTATAAAAACATAGCATAAATAAAAGGGGATACCAAAATGACAAATGCAAATTCCAATGAATAACAAAAGTAACTACTACAAATTACCAGTGTATGCATCAATTCTGCTAGTTTGTGCTGAAACAGATTACAATTGCAAGAAAGGCAAGGATACGTATATATGTCTCGACGAGATCTTAGTAAATATCATTACATAGGGCAGAGGCCCTCCAAAATCTCAGGTTTCAATTTTCAAACTATATGAAAGCAAGAAGCGTACATGATGAAACACAAGTAAAGATTACTCGAAAATGATACATGAACAGAGATAAATGGAAATCTCAAACATAGGGATCATCCATAAGCATTTAAATTACCTCCCCTCAGACTTGACCAGCTGTGAGAAAACTCTACTCATTGAAACACCGGAAAGATCATCAACAACTGAGGTCTCAAATTGGGCAACGGAAGTGGTAGTGTCGCCATGGTTGAACTCGCCAACTTGTGGAGACAGGTGGCCAATAGCATTTGTGCTGTTCTCATCGGGATCATTCTGGATGACTGCCTCTTGAAGCTGAAGAGCATATTCAAGATTCCAAAGAACGTCACCCATCGAGGGTCTGTCCACCCCATAATCGGCCAAGCATTTCTCTGCTGTTTCTCCAAACTTTCTGAGGGAATCGGGTTTTATCTTCCCCACAAGATGCTTATCGATGATGTGATCCAGCTGACCCTTCTGCTGCCAGTTCATTGCCCATTCAGCTAAGTTAACCATTTCTCGAGAAAGAGTTGGATCTATCACAGGCCTGGCGCATAGAACTTCAAACAAGACAACGCCAAATGAGTAAACATCCGATTTTTCTGTCAGCTGCTGCCTTCTGAAATACTCTGGATCGAGGTATCCAAAGCTTCCTTTGACAGCTGTGCTGACATGAGTTTGATCAAGCTCTGGCCCCGTCTTAGAAAGTCCAAAGTCAGCAACCTTTGCCATTAAGTTCTCATCCAGCAATATGTTTGCTGACTTCACATCACGGTGAATAACTGCTTTGGCATACCCGGTGTGGAGATAGTGCAACCCTCTTGCAGCTCCAATGCATATCTCAAGTCTCTCTTTCCAGCCTAAACTTGGATTATCAGAACCGTACAGATGGCTTTTGACGGTTCCATTCTCCATGTACTCATACACCAGAATCATCTCATTCTTTTCATCACAGTAACCAATCAAGGAAACCAAATGGCGATGGCGGAATTGGGAAAGCATCTCAATTTCAGTTCTGAATTCTGCTAAACCTTGTTGGGACCTGGGATTGCCTCTCTTAACAGCTACCTTTGTACCATCATGTAGTTCTCCCTTGTAAACCTTGCCAAATCCACCGACTCCAATCACCCAGCTCTCATCAAAGTTGTTTGTTGCATCTTGAACTGCTACAAAGGGGATGCGGTAGCTCATGTTAGAACCAACACTAACTGTTGTGCCAGTTGAATATTTGCTTCCCATGGTATGGGAAGCTCCACCATTAACCGATATAGGAACCCATGTTTTTGAGAATTTGAGACGTTCTTGTTTCCTTCTCCTGTGCATGAAAAACAGAATCCCGACCAAAATCAATGCTACTGGTACCCCAACACTCACACCCACAATAATCCCCAATTTCTTCTTTGATTTAGGAAATGATGGCAAAACAGATGCCCCTGCAAGACTGTCCTTGGCATTTCTTATTTTCATAACCTCCAACCCGTTAAGAAAGGCGTCAGGGTAAGAACTCACAGCAGATGGGCCAATGCTTACAGTAACGTTAGGTTTAGTGAGCACCGGGGTAACAAAATCCCCAAAGAAAGCAGTGGCCAACTTCCCATTAAGTTTTGAAGCTAGTTCCAGATCCCGATAAATGACATATGTGTCAATGTAAACATTAAAGGCAAGATCTGTAGGTGATGCACTCACAATGTCACAGAAGTGCAACCGAACCAAGTACTGAAAACCAGGATCCACAGGGATGTCCCAGGTGACATTAAAATTGCTCCTAGGATCACTAGCAGAGTCCATCTTGATGCAAGTCCCGTAGACAGTTTGTGGTGCAGCGTCTGACGTTGCACCACCAACAGAGTACTGGACAGCTGGGATATTGGATTTAGTAGTAGCAAGATTCGGATCTTTCAAATATGAACTATCTGAATCCCAGTTACGCCCCAACGTATCATTCACCAATGACACGAACGGGCCACCCATATTCAACCGGGCAACAGTCTGCAGAGACTGAGCTGTCAGCCCAGTAAACTGACTCGGAGAACTGTATAGCTGTGCAGAATCAGCTATGAGGTCATTGGGCACGGAAACAACCTCAATTGCATTAACAAAAGCAATTGAATTTCTAGAAGGAGAAAAGGTGATGACAAGGTCTCCCTTCTCCACATTAACAGAGTATTCCCTAACAACAGCAGCCTTAGGGGTGAAATCACTAAGCAGTGTAGTCTTCTGGGAGAAAACAGAGAAACTAGCTGATTTCATATCATAATTGGGATAGTCAAAAGGGAAGAAATGCAGGCGGATCCAATGCCTACCGCCCTGCCCAATCGGAAACGTGTATCTAGATGGCCCATTAAAGATTCTAGCAGTTCTAAACAAAGGGGAATCATCAGCTCTAGTTATGGAATTGAGATTGCTATCAGCCAATATTTCCTGAGGGGTTGACAGATATTTCGCAGCAGATTTATCAGCAACAAAAGTAATATTACCGACAACGACATCGCTCGACGATCCACAGTTGACGTAGTATTGATCAACAGGTGTAAATCCCCTCGAACAGCAAGCAAGATTCAATAGCAACAAAACCCAGATTGAAAACCCAAATCCCATCATCAAAAATTGAGCTAAGATAACACCTCCCAACTCAAAACAACAGCAATTGAGGTCAAATAACAGCGCATCAAATACACATCAAAGAAATTCTAGAACAGAAAGGAAAGATTGCAACTTTAAGATCATACAAGGTCCGAGAGGCAGTAGGAAAACCAGATTTGTGTTGAATTCATAGAACAGGGAGAGAGAGAAAAGGGGGAAGAAACCAAAAAAATGAAATATGAGGCTGACCAAAAATGAACGGAACAATAAAAACGCAAACAAACCTGGCCGCAAGTTCAACTGAATGGCCAACTGGATATTGACAGAAATTTGTAAAGTACAGTTGTATTCCTAAAACGATCGCAATACATAGTATAATCTGTTTTATTTAATACTCCTACTTAGATTTATGGGAAAATCGAAAGGAGAAAAGGCGAAGATAAAAAGTATATTAGGGCATTAGCAATGGGGCGCCCTAAGGCGCGCCCTAAGGCGCGCCCTATGGCGCGCCACGTCAGCAGTTTTATCCTCCTACCTCCCCACCTGCAGTGGGGCGCCCTAAGGCGCGCCCTAAGGCGCGCCCTATGGCGCGCCACATCATCATTTTATTTATTTGTTTAATTGATTTAAATGTTTTCAACTAACAATTAATAACGAGTAAATAAAAAGGTCGAAATAACAAACGGGGACACATTAATAAAAAAAGAAGTTACACCGTTCAACTTACAAAAAAAAAAACTAAGTCGGTGCAATTCCCAACTTCCGACGCAGTTCATCTATCAATGCCCGGAGGTATTCGGCTTCGTCGGGGTCGGTACACTTCTTGAGGGCCTTGTGCGTCTCCAACAACGTCCTCGCCATCGACGCTGTCGCCAACGACGAATACACTTCGGCTGCCTGGGGCGGGAGCATTTCCGGGAGCGGAGGTGGGGTTGCAGCGGTCGAGGATGAGGTCGCGGCCGCCTTCCCTTTGGCCTTCGCAGCCTTGACGCCGGGAGGACGTCGGGAGGACATCGGTGTGCCGGAACCGCTGTCGTCCACGTACAACCGGTTGAGGTCAACCGGTTGATTGCCGCTGCCGCTGCTCGTGTAACCACCAACTTCGGTGGTCTTCATCCTCTTTGGCGCACTAGTGTGCAGAATTCCACCTTGGAATTTCTGCTTGTCCCTCAAAAGCGTCCAGATGGCCTCGTGCTTGAACTCGCCGAACATCGACCGGTACGACAATATCGCTTTAGCACGCACGTCTTCCCAGCTCTCGCCGCTCCCCTGTGCCCGCGCGCACTTCTCGAACTCCGCCGCGTACAAGTTCACTTGCTTCTTCACTTGATCCCAGTGCTTGCGGAGTTGCTCACGCTTGCGCTTGTACGCGTTCGGCGGCTTGGCCGCATTGTAGAGGTCGGCGATGCGCTCCCAGTACGCGAACTGCCTCTGGTTGTTCGCGAATATCGGATCTTCCGATATATCTACCCAACACCGGGCCAAAATGAGAGTTTCCTCGTCGGTGTAGTTTGTACGACCGGGGGCGTACTCATCGCAATCACCGGGAGGCGGCAACTTCTGCGCCCGCTGCCGGTTCCGCTTCTTTTGGCTGGGGCGGAAGCGGTCGCGGCGGGGTCGGGATCGGCCGCTGCGGCGTCACGTCGGGAGGGGGCGACTGGTCGGGTTGGAGACGGCTCCATGTCCGACAACCCATACGAGTCCGTACTGAAATCGGGATCGTATTGGGCGTTGGTGTCGAACGAAC